>NW_026284408.1:0-45506 GCF_023373465.1 Oncorhynchus keta
GTACAGATGGAAGGAGGAAATATGAGCATAGACAGCAGGAGTGAAAGCGGATTCTCTGATAATGGAATCAGATGGACTGAGACAAGCCTGACAAATACCCAAGAGGAAGAAGAGGAGCGGAGGAGTGTATGGAATGAACTCCAAGACAAACTCAGAAAGGAGGAGGGAGCAGTGAAAATACTGGAACGGACCCTGAAAGACATGGAATGGATTGAAATAAGGCGTAAGGAACAGACTAAGCTGAATCAATGCACAACGACATCAGGGCCAGGTGTACATTTCATCAGGCTGGGTACGCACAGCCAAGGAACAGAGGAATATGAAGATGATGAAGACACACCCAGGGTCGGGCCCCCACAGTGTGAGCTTGACCAAAGATTAATCTGTGGCGTATTTGAGGGGGGGCTATGGGATCAACAGTCCGCTCCCGCACACCACACCAGGAGTAAGACCAAACAGGGTGGTGCTAACATGATGCCACTAATACAACTACCTGGTGGACAAACAGTATACAAACCTTGGGCTCACAGGGACTTGCAGACTCTAGTAGAAGCCCTGCCGCTACCAGAAGAGTCTGAATGTAGGTGGGTGAAGGCCTTTGAGAGCCTGACTGCAGCGGATGAACTGACAGTAGGAGACACCATAAAGACTCCATTTGATCAATACCGCAATGGGATGTGGACTGCCATCAGGAGGAAATACCCCACTCAACCCAGGCCTCAGTTGATGAAATCATTGACCCTAGAAGAGGATGAAACTGTGCCGGTTTATATGAAAAAAGCCAGGATCCTGTGGAGACAGGCCTGGAATGCTGAGCCAGATAAGAATGAAATGAAACATCTATTTCTGGAACAGTGCATGAAAGGGCTGCCGGACCAGGTGCGCACAGAGTGTGAAAAAGTGGTGTGGATCACTGTGAAGAATGTGATGGAATTCACTGAGATTGCTCAACACCATGTGGAGAGATGGAGAGAAGGAAAAAGGAAGGAAGAGGATGAAATAAAGCAACTACAGAAGAAAGTCTTGAAGAAGCAACTGGCAGAGGATAAGCCGGCAAAACAGATGTCTCTAACCAGCACTCCTCAACCTGCACCACAACCTTCTGGAGCCAACACCAGTGACACTGTTACTGCTGTGGTGCAGACTATGGCGGGATTGATGACACCCCAAAGGAATGCGTATGGGGGACAACCACCTTCTACAGGATGGCCAAGCTACAATCAAGATCCAGACAGAGGGGCTAACCTCACCTGTTATAGATGTGGAGGCTATGGTCACTGGGCATGGAGTTGTGGGCAGTCATCAGGATTAGTCCGGAGAAGTGGTAGGGGTCCTTTTGGACCCCAATGGGGGAAGAGGCCAATGGGGGGACACGCAGGAACTCAGAGAGCTGGCAGGATCAGAGAGGGGGTTCACAAGGTCAACAATACCAACAACCACAATGGATTGCAGGTTGAGTTTATTTGGAGAAAGATTGAATGAGTTACATGAAACATTGAGGAAATTTAAAACGAACTATTTGAGGGTATTATTATAATTATTAGGTTTTGTTTGTAGCAAACGTTTTTGGGTTTAAGGGGATTTCCATGTTCACAGAGACAAGATATCTTAAAGGGGTACACTCACATATGGAATATTAGGAGTTTTATTTTCTTAGTTTTGATTAAACAAGTGATTTTTTAAATATATATTTTAAAGATAAAGGGTTCTTTAATATATCTAATATGGTATGGAACACGAATGTAAGGGGATGGTGTAACCTTTGACCTGCTTTCATGGCTCTCCCAGGTGGTCTGATCAGCCACAGGGGGGTGCCATTTGAATAATGAATTTGTGGTCATGGGTAATACTGTTTTTAAAAAAAATATGTATATATATATATGTTTTTTTTAAGGTAAATTAATTATAGTGGAGTTTAATTAACCTATATAAGGACTTTAGAAATTGCCACCATAGACATGTTTTTCAAAAGAATCCATGAGTTTAGATAATGCCAAACAATCAGACATTTAGTTAAAATTTGGAAACATGAGAAAAAGAGCTTCAGACATAGGGGGAAAAGGCAGACGGAACAGCCCTCCCCACACTCCGGAGACCTTGAAGGTTGGAGAGCAGAGAGGAGAAGTTTTAGAAGGGGCGCCAGGACGAGCAAAGATAACAGAATGGGTAGATAATAGTTACTGAGTGGAGACAAAAGGGAGAATTGGACATGTGGAGAATGAAAGGGGCGCTCCTACATGATAATGTCAGAACATAAGGATAATACTAATCTTACCTAAATCATTATTTAGAGTAGGTAAGGTTGTTACCTGGGCAGAGCCAGGTATCAAATGGGAGAGGGTGTCCGTATGGGGATTACATGATAACCAACTTGGGACAGCTCTGGGATTGGAGAAGAGGGTATCCTTATAGCATAGGGGATCCCACAAAGGTGGATAGGTTTTCCATGATATGGGGGAAACCTGGGAGCACTGTTGAACTCTTTAAATGTGATGAAATCCTACTAACCATCAAAACTATTAAGCTCTCTGATGCAGGCACTTACACCATCGGACTACAAAGGACCGGGACAGACACGATGGGTGTGTTTTCTATTAAGGTGCTACCAAAAACCACAGAGGTCCCAGACGAACCAGAGCCAGACACACTTCTCTACCACCCCTGGACCGAGCCTGCCACCTACCATCACTGTGTCAAATCCCATTCAGGTAATTAACGTTAGAGATGATTCAGCTATTGATTAATTAGGCACTGAGACTGGTTTTGATGGTAGGGACAATTTGTGGCTGACTTATATGAGGTATACAGCTAAGACCCTGAAAAGAAAGGACTGCATTATATGTGGTCATGCTAGACCTGTTCTGGCTACACACCCATTTGCTATAGGAGAAGGAGAGGGGTGGTTGTGTATTCTGAGAGGTTTTTACCAGGTTCAGCCCAATTCAACTCTCTGTTCCTCTTTGAGCCTTGTGTTTCCTACAGTACCTCCTCATCGGTCCCCTTGGGGTGTTAAGGCGTATGGGGTCAATTACAGTTGCATCACGGGTACAGGTAATGGCATAGACTATGGGAGATTGCCTGAAGCTGATTGCAGTAGTAACATGACCATTAATGCCACTTGGCCAGTTGCAGGCCTAAACCAAACTAGTGGTCTGGCTGATGTGTGGTGGATATGTGGACCCAAAAGAGTACTGAGACCCATTCTTAGAGGAGACTGGCAAGGTATGTGTGCTCTGACCGGTGTGATAATTCCACTGACCATTGTTGATGTTACTGCTGAACAGCTGTTAGGTTCTGTATCCAGGGGCCTGAAAACATTACATCCCATGGGAGACATAGACGTAGTGCTCCATGGACGGAGGATGTAGTTGACATAGACACTAATCTGTTGGGGATGCTTGTTGGGGTTCCTCATGAATTTCAGGCACTGGGTAGGAATGACGGACTCTGGCACTTACTACCTATTATAGGTCCAGCCATAGTAGATGCAAGACATACTGCATGGATTAATTATATATACCTTAATCAACAGCGTTTTTTGTGAATTATACTCCCATGATGCACTCACTGGTATGTCTGAACAGCTGGAGGCCACATCTAGGGTTGCCAGACAGAATAGACTTGGTAGTATATCTAAGGCCCTTAGTGGGCTTGATGCACTATCTGCTGAGATGAGGACCATGGCGGAGGTGGAGTCCGGACTGTTCTCTTGGTTGGGAGCCTGGTTTTGTAAGTACACTGGTATGGTGGTTACTGGATTTCTGACTCTAATTCTTGTATTTTTGTTATTGATGTGTTGTGCTGCTTGCATCATACCTTGTTTGAAGAAGACTGTTAGAGATGTGGTACAGGCTTCAGATATGATGCCCTTGCTTGATGCTCCTGAAGGAGATGCAGATACGGAATCTAACTTCCGAGGAAAGATGGGGCTGACTAAGGATGACCCCTGGTTTGCTGTGGGTGAGGTCGTGGAATGATAACTTCTTGAATACATAACGTGTACGATATAACTTGTCCTCTCTTATGTGAAGGTTTAGAGTCCCTGGGTGCAGGATAGGAGTAGCTGAGAGGACCAGATGGTTTATAATATGCTTTGCTCTGCTTTACTCTGTTTTCCATGTCCAAAGTTTTATCCTATATCATACATGTCAATAAACGATCAAGTTTAATCCTGTTTTTGATAAGTGACACCCTTATGACAAAAGCATGTATCACTTGTCGATTTTTTTTCTTTTTTTCTTGGTTGATTTTTCTTTTCTGTTTTTCTGTAAAAAATAAATAAATAAAAATGTTTTATTAATAATAAACGTTTTATTATTTTCATGAAATGCTATTAACATATTACTATGTTGGGACCGCTGAAATAAAGGATAATGAGTGACACCCTTGTGGGTGTCAAAAGGGGGAATCAAAAACTCCAGTTAATATATATGTTAATCAACAAAGGGACGTGCATCACTTCATATATTCACAAAATAAAGGTTTAAAGTTCCTGGGTTCATCAGCAACCTAGTATATCGGATGGTGTGGTTACACCCCTTGGGGGTGTAAAAAGGGGATTATGAGGATTCTGTGTTATGCACTTATAGCCCGTTACCATATATGTGATTGAATATTATCTGATGTTGGCTTGTGTGGATGTATGTATGTTTTTTGCAACATAGCTGACTTGAAACATTGTTAACAGTTTCAGGGCCATGGGCCTTTCTCACGATGGAAAAATACAGAATAACATGAAGACAGGAACTGTGCAATGAGTTGGGGGGGCACATTCAGAACGTAGTGTTGCGAGAACAAACGGTCTTTTGTTAGATAACAGGAGCTAGGTGCGAGATAACGGTATCGAGCATGAGCGCATAGATATTCTTCACAGCAACAGTTACATCTATCAACTGCAGCGCTTAGGGGGCTGGGACCAGCCTCTGCGCCAACAATCAACGATAGGCTGGGTGAGTTTAAACCACGCCCAGTCTCTACTCTGACAGGCCGGCTCGGAAGCAGGAACTATTTCTGTCAGGGTATATTTATAATATCTTTGTCAAGAACAAGTCAGTTCTCTGTTTGCCCTGCTAGGTGGGACAGAGAGCCCGTATATACGAAAATTGCATTTAGCACTTATTGCTTAGCTAATAAAAAATACCTAGTATACAATTGGTGACTCATTGTCAAATTTATCCTGATACCAGATTCGAATTGACGCGGCTAACAGTAACACAATTACTTCAAGTCTCTAGGTATAAAGCTTCATTACTTCTTATATGCATGCACTGTATAAGCCTTCATGATATCCTACTATAAGGTTTATTATCATTTATGTCTCTATGTAGGAAATTGTTGAGTCATTGACTAAAAATGGCTTTGATAGTAATGGCTGTTAGTCTGAATCATTATGAGATGATTAAAATACATTATATTGGTAAAAAAAATCTATATATAAAATCTATATATATTCAGCTCACCCATATATACAGTACAGTGCATTCGGAAAGTATTCTGACCCATCCACTTTTCCCACATTTTGTTACATTACAGCCTTATTCTCAAATTGATGAAATACCTTTTTCCCTCATCAATCTATGCATAATATTGTATATACTGTACCAGTCAAAAGTTTGGACACACCTACTCATTCAAGGGTTTTTCTTTATTTGGACTATTTTCTACATTGTAGAATAACAGTGAAGACATCAACACTATGAAATAACACATGGAATCATGTGGTAACCAAAAACGTGTTAAACAAATCAAAATATATTTTACATTTCAGATTCTTCAAATTACAGTGATGTATGTCAAATGTGTGCACATGTAACAACAAAAGAAAAAGCTGTTAAAACAAAGTCCTCTGGCGATGGGTGAAGTGCCCCCCAAACCCATTAAAAAAAACAAAAAAAACAATGAGGTGATATTCACTTTAATTTAATTGCTACTGTATATGTTCTTGTGGTGCTTCTGTGCCAGGATTGAATGGGAGTAATTCCCCTTCTATGGTATGCTATAAAGTTCAGTTGGTGAAGGGGACGAGACAGCTTAACAAAGGACGTTTAAGACTTGAGATAATTGAGACATGGATTGTGTATGTGTGCCATTCAGAGGGTGAATGGGCAAGACTGTCACACCTGCTCCCGCTCTCCCTCTCTGGCACACGGGGGCGCCAGGCTGCCCTCCTTTACGCACACCTGTCACCATCATTATGCGCATTAGCGCTCACTGGTCTGTCCTGGACTCTTTCACTTTGTTGTTTGCCTTCCCTATTTCTGTCTGCTCCCCCATTTGTTCCCTGTGTCAGCAGTAATGTCGGTATGTGTTCATGTCCAGACGCTGTCTTCTCCTGTTCCATGTTCGTTGCCTATCAAATGTTCACTCTCTGTACTTGCTTCTCTACCAGCGTCGATCCTTATAAAGACAAAATATGCCTTTGACCGAGATATGGTAGTAGGTGTCAGGCGCACCGGATTGTGTCAAGAACTGCAACGCTGATGGGTTTTTGTCACTCAACAGTTTCCCATGTGTGTAATAGTGTATTTTCCATTTGATAGTGTTTTGATTTCTATGTACCATTTGAAATGTGATAACCTTGTTAAATTTAAAGTAACTGCCCAGTGTTTCCAGATTTCTATGAAATATGACCTGTAATTAATTACATTCAATATGATTGAAATTGTTTTCCTTACAAAAAAAATCAAATACAATTGTATTAGTCACATGCTTTGTAAACAACAAGTGTAGACTAACAGTTAAATGCTTACTTGCGAGCCCTTCCCAACAATGCATAACATTTCAATTAAGTATGTTAAAGAAAGGCTTGTCTGTGTTAGAATGGGGTGGGCATAACCCAACAACAGAATGATATGGACGTATACCATTCATTCAAAATAATAATGTGAGTAGACCGCTGATGAGCCATCTCATTCTCATGGCCATTGCATCTTCAAATAGTTGAAACAAGTTTACAAGTCTGTTTACAAGTTTCTCAAATTCATGCTTTGGCCACAAATATGATCTAACAACATTATTTGGGTATGAGTTACATGAATATGAACTTTTAAAAATGTGTTTTTTTTTACTGGGCAGTTACTTTAAGAACTTTGTCCCATAGAGCTGGGTTTCCCAAACTTGGTCCTGCCCCCCTTTTTGTTTTTGCCCCAGCACGACACAGCTGATTTAAAAAATCTAGGGCTAGGGCAAAAACAAAAACGTGCACCCAGGGAGAGCCACAGGACCGAGTTTGGGAAACCCTGCCGTAGAGTACTGTAGAGAGAAACATTTGTTAAGTCATTTGTAAACTGGGTTGAGTCACTGATGTGATCTTCCTGTCTGGGTTGGCGCACCCCCTTGGATTGTGCCGTGACGGAGATCTTTGTGGGCTATACTCGGCCTTGTCTCGATAAGTTAGTGGTTGAAGTTATCCCTCTTGTGGTGTGGGGGCTGTGCTTTGGCAAAGTGGGTGGGGTTATATCCTGCCTGTTTGGCCGTGTCCGGGGGTATCAGCGGATGGGGCCACAATGTCTCCTGACCCCTCCTGTCTCAGCCACCAGTATTTATGCTGCAGTAGTTTGTGTGTCGGGGGGCTAGGGTTAGTCTGTTATATCTGGAGTACTTCTCCTGTCTTATCCAGTGTCCTGTGTGAATTTAAGTATGCTCTCTCTAATTCTCTCTTTCTCTCTCTCGGAGGACCTGAGCCCAAGGAGCATGCCTCAGGACTACCTGGCATGATGACTCTTTTCTGTCCCCAGTCCACCTGGCCATGCTGCTGCTCCAGTTTCAACTGTTCTGCCTGCGGCTATGGAATCCTGACCTGTTCACCGGATGTGCTACCTGTCCCAGACCTGCTGTTTTCAACTCTCTAGAGACAGCAGGAGAGGTAGAGACACTCTGAATGATCAGCTATGAAAAGCCAACTGACATTTACTCCTGAGGTGCTGACTTGCTGCACCCTCGACAACTACTGTGATTATTATTATTTGACCATGCTGGTCATTTATGAACATTTGAACATCTTGGCCATGTTCTGTTATAATCTCCACCCGGCACAGCCAGAAGAGGACTGGCCACCCCTCATAGCCTGGTTCCTCTCTAGGTTTATTTCTAGGTTTTGGCCTTTCTAGGGAGTTTTTCCTAACCACTGTGCTTCTACACCTGCATTGCTTGCTCTTTGGGGTTTTATGCTGGGTTTCTGTACAGCACTTTGAGATATCAGCTGATGTAAGAAGGGCTATATAAATCAATTTGTTTTGATTTGAATAAAATCTTACCCAACAAAAAATATATGCATGGGAAGGTACCCTTGTTTTGTAGGAAAGGCTTTCTGTCTGAATTCTATAGGCAGTCTTCATGGACACACACATAGGTACAGGTGAGTCCGATCTCTCATGCTGGGCCTATTTAGCAATAGTGTATTTTTCCTCTGACCATGGTCTATGATTTCTATGCGTCATTTCAATTGTAATAACCTTGTTACATTTCATGCTACTATGTAGAGGTAATGTTCTCCATCCCTGCACTTCACTGGCTTTTTGATGGACCGCAAACTCGTAAAAAGTGTAATAAAATGTCACCCTCCACAACAACAAAAAGATATGCATGGGAATTTACCCTCGTTTCTGTCTGAATTCTATTGGCAGCATCATAGACTGGTCACTCTTCATGGACATACAGCCGGTCTCTGCTTGTGGACTGGGCCTCAGGACAACACAGAAAAACATTCCAGCTTTAATTCAAACTGTCTGAAAATGATGGAATTGTATTGAGCTCCTTGCAGGATTTCAGATCTCAAGTCATATCTGCACACACAGATACTCAAACATACAGCACAGACTGTTTTCAATTGTTAGCTCCATGGAAGGGGTCCTAATCCACGGCAGGACTCATTTCAGAGGCTGAACTCTTCTCCTTTCTTGAAAGAGACTCATTTTAAAGGCAGTGGTCCTCTTCTCTCTCTTCACCTAAAGCGACTCTTGATATGTACCTACCCTGTGAATGCATATGCAGTAGATCATGGGCGGAATCTTCATCTTAACATTTTCCAATGCTTGTGTCTCTCTGCTACTTGTGCCATGCCTTGCCATGTTGTTCAGTCACATAGCATCTACTGCGATTAAAACTATTACCTTAAGAAATCTGTCACACTCATATTACACACACACTCATCTTCTATGTATTCTCTTGATCTCTGGCCCAAGGACAGTGATGGTTACAAGTGCCATCCACAAAGTAAAAAGTCAGCTGCCATGACCTGAGTCTGTGGCCATCTGACACAAACATTTGTCTACACGCACACACACACACGCAAGCACACACAAACAAGCACACATACAGTACACACACAGGTCATTATACTGTATGCACACTGTACAGGAAGTATTTGTCTTAGGACAGCACAAATTATTCTAACTGACACTAACTTTAATGTCACAGCTGCAAAGGGAATTATATTGCATCTTACTATACATTTATGTATTTTGCATGTTTCTTGACTGTATGTTTGTCTGTTCTACGTCACCATCTTCATCATCCTCATCATGATCCCCATCATGTATGTACAATATGTAATTAGTAAAATATCGTATGGATGGTTGTATGTAGAGTTAGGCCTATTGATACAGTGGACTAATGAAGTTCATTGTAACTGAGTCTATTCTAATATACCTGCTTGCTTAATTCTCGCGTGTCCTTCTCCTGTTTTTTATTACACAGAGCAGTTGAGAACACATTACATGGTGAGCAGAAAATGGCGGAATCTGATGCTGAGTTTGAATCTGATGGCACTAGCAAAGATGAGAATGAAGGTGACGAGAATACTGGACGGACAACAGTCACTGAAGGACAGATAAAGAGAGCTCAAATCACAGTTAAAGCAACATCTAGTAAGCCGACTACTAATTGATTTTTAGTATAATGTATTGTGATGTCATGTCTTAAGACAAATACTTCAACTACCACATATGTCAGAGTCAAGGCCCGCGGGCCACATCCGGCCGCGAGAAGGTTTTTTACGGCCCCTGGGATGATCTTGATTTATTATTAGAACCGGCCCGCAGACCGCAGCAAGCCGGCAGCCCGCAGATCTTTTACACGCACCAATACTACATTTCCCACAATGCAACGGTGACGCACCGAGCAGTAGGCTGCTTCATTTCAATATTTATTGGCACAGCAGTTGTCAGCATCACAGTAAAATTAACTTTCAGATACCCATCAAAAATGGCAAAACGGAAGGTGGACACTGAGAACCGGGGTTTCAAACAAGGTGGGAGTCGGAGTATTTGTTCACGGAGGTAGCTGGAAAACCTGTGTGTCTTCTGTGTGGAGAAAGTGTGGCGGTACTGAAAGAGTATAATCTGAGACGACATTATGAAACGAAACACGCGGACAAAAACAAGAATATGGACATGGAACAAAGGCTACAAAAGGCAGAGGAATTAAAACGAGGCCTCAAATCTCGA
Source organism: Oncorhynchus keta (assembly GCF_023373465.1). NCBI lineage: Eukaryota > Metazoa > Chordata > Actinopteri > Salmoniformes > Salmonidae > Oncorhynchus > Oncorhynchus keta. The sequence continues at coordinate 10,446 of NW_026284408.1, forward strand.
CAGGCTCTGTTCAAAAAGCCAAATCACAAGGCCAGGCTGCTGTCAAGGCCAGTTTTATTTTGGCAGAAGAGATCGCTAAATCAGCCCGGCCATTTACGGAGGGGATTTCATCAAAAACTGCATGATTAAAGTTTGTGACGAAGTTTGCCCAGAAAAAAGGCAACTCTTTTTAAATGTGAGTCTGAGCAGAAACACCATTGCCGAGAGAGTAGACCAGTTGTCCATCAATCTAAAAGAGCAGCTTGTGAAAAAGGGAAAAGATTTCATTGCATATTCCTTGGCTGTGGATGAGAGCACCGACATTTCTGACATTGCCCAGTTGTCAATTTTCATCCGCGGAGTGGACTCCAGCCTAAAGCGTGACAGAGGAGTTTTTGGCTTTACGTCCTATGCATGGCACAACTACGGGGCATGATTTGTATGAAGAGGTGTCAAGATGTGTAAATGAGATGGAGCTGCCTTGGGAAAAACTCGTGGGTTTGACAACCGACGGAGCACCTGCGATGTGTGGACACAGGAGCGGACTGGTGGCGAAGATACGGGAAAAGATGCAAGAGGAAAACGCGACAGGTGAGCTGACAGCTTATCATTGTATCATACACCAGGAAGCGTTGTGCGGTAAAGCCTTGAAAATGGAGCATGTAATGAGCATCATCACGCGCACAGTTAACTTTATCAGAGCCAAAGGTTTGAATCACCGCCAGTTCAAGGCATTTCTGACGGAGTTAGAAACGGAGCATGGTGATTTGCCTTATCACACAGAGGTGCGATGGCTAAGCCAGGGAAAGGTGCTTCAAAGATGTTTCGAGCTTCGTGAGGAGATTTGTCTGTTCTTGGACAGCAAAGGGAAAGACACAACACAACTCCGAGACGAAATGTTTCTGTGTGAAATGGCTTTTCTGTGTGACATTACGAGTCATCTGAATGCAATGAACTTGCAGCTGCAGGGTCGGGATCGTGTCATCTCTGATATGTACAGTACAGTGAAGGCATTTAAAACCAAACTGACTCTGTGGGAGACGCAGATGCGGAAAGAAAATTTGAGCCACTTTCCCAGCTGCCAGACCATGAAAGAGAAGCTCTCTACCAGTGCGTTCCCGAGCGCACAGTTGGCTGATAAAATAGGTATGCTTGCCGCTGACTTTCGACGCCGATTTGCTGACTTTGAAGCACAAAAAAGCAGGTTGGAACTGCTCGGTAACCCATTTGCTGTTGACGTGGAAAGCTCACCACCAAACCTCCAAATGGAGTTGATTGACCTCCAATGCAATGATGCACTGAGGGCAAAATATGCGGCAGTGGGTGCTGCGGAGTTCGCCCGTTTCCTCCCGACACAATGCCCCAGCTGCGCATCCAGGCTGCTCAAGCGTTGTCTATGTTTGGCAGCACATACCTGTGTGAACAACTGTTTTCTTTGATGAACTTGAACAAAACATCACACAGAAGTCGACTTACTGCTGAACACCTCCACTCAATTCTGAGGATTTCCTCAGCTCAGAGCCTTACCCCGAACATTGATGAACTTGTGGAAAAGATGGGACACCACCAAGTATCACCCTCAACCTCAAACAAGTGAACATTACTGTGCAATCACATATTTAGAGTTTTTACTCAGTTCAAGTTTAAAAGTTAAAGTTTAATATTTGTTTTCACTGCATGTTACTTCTCCTTAAACAAAGTGTTGTTTTTGATTAATAGATTTTTGCACTTTATTTTATTGTATTTCAATCCAATTATATTTTTAAAATATTTCAGTTGAGTGGATGATAGAAAATTGCTATTATTGTTTTTTTCTTTGAAGTAAATTTAGCCCACTTTTGCTAAAATAGAAAATATAGGCTACTGATGGTGCCTTGAATACCGGTTTCTTTCATTTAATGTTCATGTTATGGGGATTTTTATATAAAGGAAATTTGTCTTTTGTGTCTGTTGAAAATTAAAGATTACTGACAGAGCCATAAGAAAATATTGCTTTATTTATCTGATCATATTGGAATATATTTGTTAGGTTTTCAGTAGGTTCAATTAGGTTCACTAGACTATATGCGTCATTTAAAAATTTTTCAATGAACATTCGAACAGTCCGGCCCTCGGCTTGTAGCTAAATTTTTATTTGGCCCTCCGTCCATTTGACTTTGACACCCCTGAACTAGGCCTACTTCACAGTTTGTAGTAGCAGCATGGTTTAAGGATAAGAAGATGTACCTGGGAGATCTGTTTTGATGTTAAATGGTGAATCATCTGTTGGGTAAAGTGGAATCTTTGAGGCTGACGAGAACTGGAATTCTGTAGATTTTTTTGTGTCGGCGGAACAAAAGGAGTATGCGTTGCGCCTCACCAGAATCAAGGAGAAAGAGGTGACTGCCATCGGAGCAGAGTACCATTGAAGGGTGTTTTTCCTGGAGTCTCTGTGGAAGTTGGGGCGGAGAAGACCAATATGAAAATGTCTGGAGTGTAGTTGGGAGAGAGAATAAAGTAGACCGCACGGGTTCCTGTTGTCACGTGTTAGAGGGTGTGTTATTTTAATATCTATATTGCATCTATTCCTTTGAAGTTGTCATGCTGATTGATGTCTAGGTACCTGGTTGAACTGGGGGGTTCTGTGTTTGAACTTTTGAAAGAGTATGGCCCCACACCCCTGTTTTATTGCCCTTAGGGTTGCTATCTATGAAGCAGGTGTGTGTGTGTGTGTGTGTGTGTGTGTGTGTGTGTGTGTGTGTGTGTGTGTGTGTGTGTGTGTGTGTGTGTGTGTGTGTGTGTGTGTGTGTGTGTGTGTGTGTGTGTGTGTGTGTGTGTGTTAGAAACAAGGTCCCTTGGCATTGTGTACATTTCAAGCCATCTAAATAATGTTTCTCTGCCTAACACACTGTTGAGTTTCCTATTTAGATCTCTTTATATGTACATGCACAGAGCTTCCAGGTGGTTCCAGCCTATGGATGTCCGGTGCATGTACACCAGGGAGATTAGAACCTAAACAAGATATTTAAAATAAAACCCAGAATATTAAACATAAAAATATGTCTCCTAGGCCAATTCTCGGGGTGCTATGCGGCTCATGTCATGAACCCAATGACAAAAGCCTGGAGGATGTTTTGCGTGAGACCCCAGAATGTTTTAAAGGAGTTTTGGGTACGAGTGAGGGACATATGTCTTACATATTCCAACCTGAGGAATCTACGGTTAAGATATTCACAGACAGCGGCCACAAACCCCTTTAATCGCGCAGAACCCGGGAGTTTTTCTCCAGCGCTAAGGATGAGAAAATGGCTTAAGATAAGACTCGCGCTGTGTCAAATTGAACAGGCCTTGAGCGCTTCAAGTTTACCCGGATATGCGCTGGAAGAACTGGTCTGTGGACGAAGTGATCTGATGGCCCTAAGAATCGCTTCAATGGCGTATACCCCTGACTCTGTCTGAACACGCACCCCTGAGGGGCCCCTGTGTTGAGGATCAGCATGGCAGATGATCTCTCCTTACCATATAGGGGCGGCCCGTCAGGAAGTCCAGGATCCAGTTGCAGAGGGAGGTGTTTAGTCCCAGGGTCATTAGCTTATTGATGAGCTTTGAAGGCACTATGGTGTTGAACGCTGAGCTGTAGTCAATGAATAGCTTTCTCACATTGGTTTTCCTTTTGTCCAGGTGGGAAAGGGCAGTGTGGAGTGCAATAGAGATTGCATCATTTGGGGATCTGTTGGGGCGGTATGCAAATTGGAGTGGTTCAGAGCCGATGTAGTACGATTCAAACTTAGTCCTGTATTGACGCTTTCCCTGTTGGATGGAGGAGGGCATTCGTCGGAGGGTATAGCAGGATTTCTTATAAGTTTCAAGGAGTCCCGCTCAAGTAGTCCCGCTCCTTGAAAGCGGCAGTTCTACCCTTTAGCTCAGTGCGACTGTTGCCTGTAATCCATGGCTTCTGGTTGGGGTATGTATGTACGGTCACTGTGGGGACGACGTCATCAATGCACTTATTGATGAAGCCATGACTGATGTGGTGTACTCCTCAATGCCATCGGAGGAATCCCGGAACATATTCCAGTCTGTGCTAGCAAAACAGTCCTGTACCTTAGCATCTGCTTCTTCATCTGACCATTTTATTTTATTGATCTAGTCACTGGCGCGTCCTGCTTTCATTTTTGCTTGTAAGCAGGAATCAGGAGGATAGAATTATTTTCAGATTTGCCAAATTAAGGTTGAGGGAGAGCTTTACATGAGTCTCTGTGTGTGGAGTAAAGGTGGTCCAGAGTTTTTTCCCCTCTGGTTGCACATTTAACATGCTGATAGAAATTTGGTTTAAGTTTCCCTGCATTAAAGTCCCCGGCAACTAGGAGCGTCGCCTCTAGGTGAGCGTTTTCTTGTTTGCTTATGGTGGAATATAGCTTATTCATTGCTGTCTTAGTGCCAGCCTCTGACTGTGGTGGTATGTAAACAGTTGCGAAAAATGCAGATGAAATCTCTCTCGGTAGATAGTGTGGTCTACAGCTTATCATGAGATACTCTACCTCAGGTGAGCAATAGCTCGAGACTTCCTTAGATATCGTGCACCAGCTGTTATTTACAAAATACATAGTCCGCCACCCTTTGTCTTACCAGAAGCCGCTGTTCTATCCTGCCGGTGCAGCGTATAACCAGCCAGCTGTATGTTGATAGTGTCATCATTCAGCCACGACTCCAAAAAGCATAAGATATTACAGTTTTGAATGTCCCGTTGGTAGTTTAATCTTCCGAGTAGGTCATCTATTTCATTGTCCAAAGATTGCATGGTTGCTCGCAGAATGGAAGGAAGTGGGGTTTATTCGATCGCCTACGAATTATCAGACGGCAGCCTGCCCTCTGGACCCTTTTTCTCCACCTCCTCTTCACGCAAATCACTGGGATCTGGGCCTGTTCCCGAGAAAGCAGTATATCGTTCACGTCGGGCTCATCAGACTCATGAAAAGAAAAAAAAGATTCTGCCAGTCCGTGGTGAGTAATCACGGTCCTGATATCCAGAAGTTATTTTCAGTCATAAGAGACTGTAGCGGCAACATTATGTACAAAATAAATTTAAAAATAAGTTACAAATAACGCAAATAAACAAACAAAAAAAATACAATCGGTTGGGGGCACGTAAAACGTCTGCCTTCTCTGGCTCCATTGTTATGAAGGAAGTAGATATTTTGACATTTATTGCTATGGCGATAAACTGCAGAAGTAGATTAGGAGGCCCCCTTGGAGTCAGAATTTTCTGACCTCAACTGACCAAGACTCACCTCCAACAACACATAACACTTCACATAACTCTGCCCCAAAACAATTACAAATGATCTCAACCACTGGCATAGGGGCTTTTTAGGTGAGCACTGATGCCACCCTGTGATAAGCAGTGCCCACTTTGCAAAATATTTATCGCCTCTCCGGGGCGCTGTTGCAGTGACGCATCGTTGCGGCGCTTCCCCAACATTCAAAAAAAGAGTCTAACATAAATCATGTAGCAGATATAGTATATATCTGTAGAAAGAGTATGTGGCCTTTTCTGTAGCCTACAGGCTGTAGATAAAATCTATGACAATGTAATGAGAGACAGTTTTTACATCATGCAGGTTTCTCTGATCAAATAGCCTAAACTAAATGGTGCCATCAAATAAAAAAAGTGCTGACATGTTAACAAACAACATGCTCTAATAACAGAACAGGTCAAAGTAAAAAGGAAAATATGGACTCGGGACTGGCCTGAGTAGGGCTCTGAGTGTGTTTTGAGGGTTTTACGTTTTTGCTTTGTATTTAGTTTTTAGTGAATTGCATTTTACGTTTTGGATATCCCTTTTTTTATTGGTCATCCGGGATCCTTGGGACATCCCTACCCTAACCTTAACCATAATCCTAACCCTGACCCTAATCTTAATTTTTTTAAATTTCAAATTCAGTGGGGGTAGGGATGTCCCAATGAACCAGATAGCACCAAAGCTTTTTTAATTTCCAGCATCCAGTAGTGTGCGGAAATACACCGTTTGCCCCAAAACATCACCTGAGAAGAAGAATGGTTTCCACTAGTTACCATGAAAACAACCAGTTTTAGTCTTAATTTAAGTTTATGTTTTGGCATAATGTTAGCCGCGTGGTTAGGTTGAAGGATAGGTTTAAAATCACATTTTAAGAAAATAAATGGTAGAAATGGGCGTGGTTTATGACTTTGTGGATGTGGTAACTAGTGACGAACGGCATCTACGTAACTTTGGTCACGTGACTCCTCCGAGGGAGCAGCATGGCGGACATGAATACGCAACCTCAAAACAAACTCCTGCAATTATACACTTAGCAAACCACGAAAACCGTGCGACAGGCGTAGGCCACGTCCGCCTGAGGTCACTGCAACATGGACAAGGATAATAATCTTCAGTTCCCGTCCCTTCCTGCGTCAAAGGATGACCTATTGGTAAGCGATAGCATGCAAGCCAACGCAGCTAGCAAATCATGAACAATTTAGCTAACTTGCGAGCATACTCAAAAACAGCCCGTAACATGAACAAATTACTCTAATAACATGTAATCGCACTCGCTAAATTGGACTTGTAGCTAAATGTAATCATGTATGAAGTGAATTCAAATGTTTGTTTGCTAGTTTGCTAACTAGCTAACCACATATCGCCAGTCGAAAGAGTTCAGCTGGCTATCCCATTGGCAAGTGTAGCTTATGCTCGCTACAATAACACATCCAGGTAGGGGTATCTTGTGGCAGATGACTACTGACAGGCTAGAGAACTAGCTAACCAGTCAGTTAACATATTCCATTGATTTTCTTATCTATTCCACAGGACTGGGCGTATCCTATGAGAAGAGAGATGCAGGTACCGTTTGCTTGTTGCCCTTTTGTCCCCAAAATTGAATTATTGTAAGGGGCACCAAAAGTGACTGCTGTTGAGTGATTAGCTATAGTAGCTAAATCATGTAATCTCATAATGATGTACCTAAAACCTGCTCATCTGTTGTTTTAGGAAATTCTACCAGGCCTGTTTTTAGGTCCCTACTCAGCTGCTATGAAAAGCAAGGTAATTTGGTATCCCGTAAATCTGCTGGGGTGGCTGTTCTTATCTGCTGAGGGCAGGTGTGGGTGCAGGCATTTGTTCCAGACTAGTCAAGCAGAAACTCTTTACTATTTAACAACCAAACGGAATGAAACTGGGAGGAAACTACCAAATTATTTTTATTTAACCTTTTCTAGACAAGCCAGTTAAGAACCAATTCTTGTTTACAATGACTGCCTACCCCAGCCAAACCCGGACGATGCTGGGCCAATTGTGCGCCGCCCTATGGGACTCCCAATCATGGCGGGTGTGATGCAGCCTAGATTCGAACCAGGTACTGCAGTGACTCCTCTTGCACTGAGATGCAGTGTCTTAGTCCACTCCCCCATAAGTAACGCTAATTTACAATAGACAACGTTTTGCAACAGAATTGGCGTAATGGTTACACCCCTGATTCAACCTGTCAAATCTTGACTATAGACTGGGTTTAGTTGATTACTAGAAGCAGGTGTGTTTCTGCTTGGCTAGATGAAAAGCCAGAACCCACACCGGCCCTCTACGTTGGTCATCGAAACATTGAAGGTCCTCAGCACGGTTTTCCGATAGTGATTGGAACTTATGCTGTTTTAATGATCCTACAACGCGCCGAATAACAAATGATGCGTGTCGTTGGAGCATGTGTTGATACTGATAGGATCGAAAGAAAGGCAGGGCTGCTCTCTGATCAACCTTCTCCATTCAAATCTTACCTTGAAATTATAATTATTCCACAATATTAATGACTGATCAGCTGAGAAAGAGATGATTTTGGGAAACTGTGCCCTGGACTATAAAATAACAACATATTGTAGAATCTCAAAGTTAACTCAACTCTTTTGGTCTTTTTTAGCTTTCTGTCCTTGAAAGACAGGGGATAACGCACATGGTGTGTGTCCGCCAAGATATCGAGGCCAATTTTATAAAGCCCAACTTCCCACATAAATTTAGGTAAGCGACAAACCGAGAACAGGTACTTGTAGTCTATATAACTCAGCCAATGACATCTCTCACTTAATTTATCAGCTAATTAATGTGGCCTGCTTTCTTCTGTTTTCAGATACCTCGTTTTAGATATTGCTGACAATCCTGTGGAAAACATAATTAGATATTTCCCTATGGTGAGTTTCAGCATGTGTGGTGGATAATGTTACATAGTATTTCAGTCGGTCAATAAAAAAAGTGGTCAGCTGAAGCAGATGCTAAGCTACAGGACTGTTTTGCTATCACAGATTAGAATATGTTCCGTGATTCTTCTGATGGCATTGAGGAGTACACCACATCAGTCACTGGCTTCATCAATAAGTGCATCGATGACGTCGTCCCCACAGTGACTGTACGTACAATTGACGTCGGAAGTTTACATATACTTAGGTTGGAGTCATTAAAACTCGTTTTTCAACCACTCCACAAATTTCTTGTTAGCAAACTATAGTTTTGGCAAGTCTACTTTGTGCATGACACAAGTATTTTTTCCAATTGTTTACAGACAGATTATTTTACTTATACTTCACTGTATCACAATTCCAGTGGATCAGAAGTTTACATGCAATAAGTTGACTGTGTTTGGAAAATTCCAGAGAATTATGTAATGGCTTTAGGCCACGCAGCCGTCATTCCGCTCAGGAAGGGGACATGTTCTGTCTCCTAGAGATGAATGTACTTTGGTGTCGAAAAGTGCAAATCTATCCCAGAACAACAGCAAAGGACCTTGTGGAGATACTTTTGTACTGGTTTCCTCCAGAATCTATATCCACAGTAAAACGTGTCCTGCATCATGTTGTGGGGGTGCCTTGCTGCAGAAGGGACTGGTGTACGTCACAAAATAGATGTTATCATGAGGAAGTAAAATTATGTGGGTATATTGAAGCAGCAGCTCAAGACATCAGTTAAGAAGTTAAAGCTTGGTCGTAAATGGGTCTTCCAACTGGACAATGACCCTAAGCATACTTCCAAAGTTGTGGGAAAATGGCTTAAGCGGAAAAATGTCTTAAGAACAACAAAGTCGAGGTATTGGAGTGGCCATCGCAAAGCCCTGACCACAAGCCTATAGACAATTTGTGTGCAGAACTGAAAAAGCGTGTGAGCGTGTGTGAGCAAGGAGGCCTAGAAAACTGACTCATTTACACCAGCTCTGGTGAAATTAAGTGATCCAAACTGACCTAAAATTGATTTTTTTACTAGGATTAAATAACTGCAATTGTGAAAAACTGAGTTTAAATGTATTTAGCTAAGGTATATGTAAACTTCCGACTTCAACTGTACATACCCCAACCAGAAGCCATGGATTACAAGGAACATCCGCACTGAGCTATTGGGTAGAGCTGCCGCTTTCAACGAGTGGGACTCTAATCCGGGAAGTTTATAAGAAATCCCACAATGCCCTCAGAAGAAATATCAAACAGGCAAAGCGTCAATACTGGAATAAGATCGAATCTTACTGATGGATGACCAGGACGTGTACTCCGAGCATGCGCTGACCAACTGGCAAGGGTCTTCATTGACATTTTTAATCTCTCCCTGTCTGTAATACCAACTTTTTTCAAGCAGACCACCATAGTCCCTGTGCCCAAGAACACTAAGGTAACCTGCCTAAATGACTACCGACCCATAGCACTCACGTCTGTAACCATGAAGTGCTTTGAAAGGTCAGTCATCGCTCACATAGACACCATTATCCCAGAAACACTAGACCCACTCCAATTTGCATACCGCCCCAACAGATCCATAAATGATGTAATCTCTATTGCACTCCACACTGCCCTTTCCCACCTGGACAAAAGGAACACCTGTGAGAATGCTATTCATTGACTACAGCTCAGCGTTCCACACCATAGTGCCTTCAATGCTCATCACTAAGCTAAGGACCCTGGGACTAAACACCTCCCTCTGCAACTGGATCCTGACGGGCCACCCCCTGGGTGATAAGTGTAGGTAACAACACATTTGCCACGCTGATCCTCAACATGGGGGCCCCTCAGGGGTGCGTGCTCATTCTCCTCCTTTACTCCCTGTTCACTCATGACTGCATGGCCAGGCACGACTCCAACACCATCATTAAGTTTGCCGATGACACAACTGTAGTAGGCCTGATCACCGACAACAATGAGACAGCCTATAGGGAGGAGGTCAGAGACCTGGCCGTGTGGTGCCAGGACAACAACCTCCACCTCAACTTGATCAAGACAAAGCAGATGATTGTGGACTACAGGAAAAAGAGGCCCCCATTCTCATCGACAGGGCTGAAGTGGTGCAGGTTGAGAGCTTCAAGTTCCTTGGTGTCCAGTATACCAACAAACCATCACGGTCCAAACTCACCAAGACAGTCGAGGGCACAACGAAGCCTATTCCCGCTCGGGAGACTGAAAATATGTGGCATGGGTCCTCAGATCCTCAATGTTCTACAGCTGCACCATTAAGACTGGTTGCATCACTGCCAGGTATGGCCTGCTCGGCCTCTATACCAGGCGGTGTCCGAGGAAGGCCCTGAAAATTGTCAGAATCCAGCCACCCTAGTCATAGACTGTTCTCTCTGCTACCGCATGGCAAGCGGTACCGGAGTGCCAAGTCTACGTTCAAAAGGCTTCTTCCCCCAACCCATAAGACTCCTGAACAGCTGATCAAATGGCTACCCAGACTATTTGCATTACCCACCTATGCTGCTGCTACTCTATTTATTATCTATGCATAGTCACTTTAACTACCGACATGTACATATTACCTCAATTACCTTGACTAACAGGTGCCCCCGCACATTGAATCTGTACCTGTACCCCTGTATATAGCCTCGCTATTGTTGTTTTATCACTGCTCTTTAATTATTTGTTACTGTTATTTTTCATTTTTTACTTAACCAACAATCCAGTATTTTTTTTTGTTTGTTAAGGGCTTAATAAGTAAGCATTTCACTGTAAGGTGTTGTATTCGGCACATGTGACTACAATTTGATTTGCCCTGTCATGTTAAAATGTATATTTTCCTCTCTCCACAGATTAAAGAATTTATTGATGACTGTTTAGCCAGTGGAGGTAATAAATATTTTCTTTAATTGAATAGTATCTTGTCTTTAGAATTTAGTTGCAATAAACTGTGTGCGTACAACAGTGTGCGGGTACTTTTACTTCAATGTTACATTTCTTGTACCCTGCACCTTGAGAATTGTTGGAATTTGCAGTACTATACAGTACTTGTGAACTTTTTACAATATACACTACTGTTCAAAAGTTTGGAGTCACTTAGGAATGTCCTTGTTTTTGAAAGAAAAGCAACTTTTTTGTCCGTTTAAAATAACCTCAAATTTATCAGAAATACAAGGTAGACATTGTTAATGTTGTAAATAACTAGTGTAGCTGGAAACTGTTTATTTTTATGGAGTATCTACAGAGGCCCATTATCAGCAACCATCACTCCTGTGTTCCAATGGCACTTTGTGTTAGCTAATCCAAGATTATCATTTTAAAAGGCAAATTGATCATTAGAAAACCATTTTGCCTGTTTGAAGGCTGTTCAATGGAGAAATTGCTGCCAGTTTTAGGGCTTGTGAGGCATCTGTTTCTCAAACTAGACACTAATGTACTTGTCCTCTTGCTCAATTGTGCATTGGGGACTCCCACTCCTCTTTCTATTCTGGTTAGGGACAGTTTGCGCTGTTCTTGGAAGGGAGTAGTACACAGCGTTGTACCAGGTCTTCAGTTTCTTGGCCATTTCTTTCATGGAATAGCCTTAATTTCTCAGAACAAGAATAGACTGATGAGTTTCAGAAAAGTTATTTGTTTCTAGCCATTTTGAGCCTGTAATCGAACCAACAAATGCTGATGCTCCAGATATTCAACTAGTCTAAAGAAGGCCAGTTTTATTGCTTCTTTAATCAGAAAAACAGTTTTCAGCTCTGCTAACATAATTGCAACGGGGTTTTCTAATGATCAACATTAGCCTTTTAAAATTATAAACTTGGATTAGCTAACACATGCCATTGGAACACAGAAGTGATGGTTGCTGATATTGGGCCTCTGTATGCCTATGTAGATAAGCCATAAATCAGCTGTTTCCAGCTACAATAGTCAATAACAACATTAACAATGTCTACACTATTTCTGATCAATTTGATGTTTTAATGGACAAACAATGTGCCTTTCAAAAACAAGGGGATTTATAAGTGACCCAAACTTTTGAACAGTAGTGTATCTTGACTCTGTCCTTGTCTTGTTCACATAGGAAAGGTACTAGTTCATGGAAATGCAGGGATATCAAGAAGGTTTGTCACATCTCATGTTATAGATTAGATTTTTAATAGATCCTTATTGTTTGAAAATACTGCTTGAGTGTTGATCTTGCTTGATCTTCCTGTTCGACAAGTATTACTCTCAATCACAATTATTGTCTTGTCCTTTCAGCGCTGCCTTAGTTATTGCATACCTTATGGAGACATTTGGCATAAAGTACAGGTAAGACCATTCAACAAACCAGGCAGGTTTAATTTATTGCAGAGACGCTGTCCAGATGCATTGTGACCAAAATATCTAGTAACATGTCCTTCTGAAATGTGCTGGTTCTTCTACAGGGATGCTTTCAGCCACGTTCAGGAGAGGAGATTCTGCATCAACCCTAACGTGGGCTTTGTGCATCAATTACAGGTAGGGTCCTGTGTATCAAGTCGTGAACTCATAATCTTTCAAACAGCTCTGATCGCTGAGATTACATGAGGCATATTCAATGGTTTTCAACTTTACAAATGTGTCAGATGGATGTCTGCTTGATACCAGACATTTCTGTCTGAATGGTTTGTAAATGCAGCGCTCCATCTCTTGATGATGTGTTTTCCAGGAATATGAAGCGATCTACTCAGCTAAACTAACCATCAAGATGATGTCACCAATACAGCTGGGCAGATCGTTCTCCCTGCATGCTGGAATGCCAGGTCTGTGTGTGCATCTTCCATTCATGTTAGTTACAGGAACCTGGGCTCATTCCATGCTTACCATACACGTCTGTGTCACCGTGGGTGCATTTTAAGAGGACTTACCAACAGCCTAGAAAGTCCTCGATTGCAGTCGGCGGAGGTTCTTATGTACAGACAACACATTTAGTGGTTTCCAACCGCAAAGCTCATAGCAACAGCGCAGTGTCAAAATACCCACCGTTGTTCAATAGAGGTTTTAGTTAGAGAAGAGTTTATTGTGAAATTCTACCACCCTATATCATCCAACAACACATTAAGAACACTCACAAACTAAATATCATATTGTGGTAAGAGGTCTCTCAAATATCACATTTGTTTGGATCCGCTATAGCAGGGGTACTCAAGTACTATTTGAGAAGTTCCGGTCACATACCTTTCCTAGGTGGCAAACCCCCAACTCGAAACCCATGCGACCCAAACTGTTCACAGCCCTGTTGGCGGAGATAGCTTTAAAATTAATAATTCTAATTTCCCGCAATTCTACACATTTTCCATGCCTTATGAGTGTTTATATGATATTGGGTTGTAGTCCGACCGCGGTCTGCCAGTAGAGTATATGGGGGCATTACAGCTTATAAATTGTGGCAAATTATTCTTATTCAGGTTCACGAAGGTCAAGCTAAAACACCTAATTAATGATTGGGGGACAATTGTGCTTTCCACAATAGCTGCAGGGTGCAGTGGATGAGGAGCAACTGCAGAGACTTGAAGCGACTTAAATCAACACGGCATGACTGCCAATCATGTGGTTTATGCAGTCGACATGTCGGCTCAACTTTTATCCCTGTATTGCAATATGCATTGAAAGAAGTTGATCAGCAACTGAGCAGAATTGATGCTCTCATAAGTGCCCAAAGATAAGCGATTCTTTCCCATGAAATTCAGGTGTTTTTACACAAAGTTTATTAAAGGGATACTTCTGTAATTTCCTACTTACCCAGATTCAGACAAACTCACAGATGCCATTTTTATGGCTCTGTGTGCAGTTTGAAAAAAAAAAAATGTAAGGTAGCATATTGTACTGAAGTATCCTCTTTAAGTTCACCACCAGTCACTGCTATCTTTCCCTGTCTTTATTTCTGGATGTTTGACCCTGTGAATGTCTGTACTTCTCAGGCAGCCTGAAACGAAGCCTGGAAGAAGACGAGGACTTCGGGGAATGCAGGTCACTGCTGCACAGAACGGATAGGTTTATTATGCAGATAGCGGTGTCTTTGCATACAGTGCACTCTTTTAAAAAAACAACAACATTTTTATTGGGATTAAAAATGTAGATATTTCAACTTTTCTAAAGGGGACGGGTGGGGGATTGGGTTCGCTTCCTGACGTCTGAGACCAAAGGGGGGGGGGGGTACAGTTTCATAAGTGATTATTATTTTTTGCTGAATGCACTGTTTTTTGCAGTTTTATACTATTTAAAGCATTTTGCATTTTCAGCGGGACAGTATTGCAATAATGCACTTTTGATACTTGATTTGTTATTTCTTGCCAGAAGGTGGCAGTTGGTGTAAGGGACAGTAATAGAAAGTCAATGCCCTATGGAGAGATGGAGGCCCACATTTGGGAGTGTTGGACAGAGATTAGGCTTAAAATGTGATGGTATTTAAATGAAAGGGAGAGAAACGCTTGCCAGAGAATTAACGACCCACTGCTCAATAAACAGACGGCTAACATGCCTGTTGTACTGTCATTTCTAGATGATCAATTTAAAACTATTATGGAAGTTTACGTAAGTCAATGCACCCAAGTAGTATAAGTCAGGTTTTTGTATTTCGAGCAATAGATAAAGTAACAACCAGTCGAATGTTTAAAAAGTATTTATTTGCATTTTACATAATGTATTCTTATAATTAAATGATAAAATACAAATGTCTGCAGTTAAGACTACTGAAAATAAGGTTGAATAAATAAGCTTTCACTACAATTACATTTAATTTACCCCACACAAATATACATGGCAATTCTTTGATATCTGATACCAAATGTACTGTAGCTATGTAGTTTATGGGACAGAATTTCATCTTGATTACAAACTTCCTGAGGGCTGAAATAACCAGTAACTAATACAACCCATGTCAAATCAAATTGTATTTGTCACATGTGCCGAATACAACCGGTGTACAGTCGTCGCCAACGGTTTTGAGAATGACACAAATATTAATTTTCACAAAGTCTGCTGCCTCAGTTTGTATGATGGCAATTTGCATATACTCCAGAATGTTATGAAGAGTGATCAGATGAATTGCAAAGTCCCTCTTTGCCATGCAAATTAACTGAATCCCCAAAAAAACATTCCCACTGCATTTCAGCCCTGCCACAAGACGACCAGCTGACATGTCAGTGACTCTCTCGTTAACACAGGTGTGAGTGTTGATGAGGACAAGGCTGGAGATCACTCTGTCATGCTGATTGAGTTCGAATAACAGGCTGGAAGCTTCAAAAGGAGGGTGGTGCTTGGATTCATTGTTCTTCCTCTGTCAATCATGGTTAACTACAAGGAAACACATGCCGTCATCATTGCTTTGCACAAAAAGGGCTTCACAGGCAAGGATTATGCTGCCAGTAAGATTGCACCTAAATCAACCATTTATCGGATCATCAAGAACTTCAAGGAGAGCGGTTCAACTGTTGTGAAGAAGGATTCAGGGCGCCCAAGTAAGTCCAGCAAGTGCCAGGACCGTCTTCTAATGTTGATTCAGCTGCGGGATCGGGGCACCGCCAACACAGAGCTTGCTCAGGATTGGCAGCAGGCAGGTGTGAGTGCATCTGCACGCACAGTGAGGCGAAGACTTTTGGAGGATGGCCTGGTGTCAAGAAGGGCAGCAAAGAAGCCAAACTGATATTCTGCAAAAGGTAATAATAATAATATATGCCATTTAGCAGACGCTTTTATCCAAAGCGACTTACAGTCATGTGTACAGGGATTGGACTGCTGAGGACTGGGGTAAAGTCATTTTCTCTGATGAATCCCCTTTCCGATTGTTTGGGGCATCCGGAAAAAGCTTGTCTGGAGAAGACAAGGTGACCTCCACCATCAGTCCCGTGTCATGCCAACAGTAAAGCATCCTGAGACCATTAATGTGTGGGGTTGATTCTCAGCCAAGGGAGTGGGCTCACTCACAATTTTTCCTAAGAACACAGCCATGAATAAAGAATGGTACCAACACATCCTCCGAGAGCAACTTCTCCCAGCCATACAGGAACAGTTTGGTGACGAACAATGCCTTTTCCAGCATGATGGAGCACCTTGCCATAAGGCAAAAGTGATAACTAAGTGGCTCGGGGAACAAAACATAGATATTTTGCGTCCATGGCCAGGAAACTCCCCCAGACTTTAATCCCATTGAATCTGTGGTCAATCCTCAAGAGGCGGGTGGACAAACAAAAACCCACAAATTCTGACGAACTCCAAGCATTGATTATGCAAGAATGGGCTGCCATCAGTCAGGATGTGGCACAGAAGTTAATTGACAGCATGCCAGGGTGGATTGCAGAGGTCATGAAAAAGTGTCAACACTGCAAATGTTGACTCTTTGCATCAACTTCATGTAATTGTCAATAAAAGCCTTTGCCATGTATGAAATGCTTGTTACTATGGAATACTGAAGTATAATTACATCTGACCAAAATATCTAAAGACACTGAAGCAAGAAACTTTGTGGAAATTAATATTGGTCATTCTCAAAACTTTTGGCCATGACTGTAGTCTTTACCATGAAATGCTTTTTTTTACATTTACAGCCTTATTCTCAAATGGATTAAATATTTTTTCCCCCTCATCAATCTACACACAATACCCCATAATGACAAAGCAAAAACAGGTTTTTAGAAACAAAAAAAACCCCGGAAATATCATATTTACATAAGTATTCAGACACTTTACTCAGTACTTTGTTGAAGCACCTTTGGCAACAATTACAGCCTCGAGTCTTCTTGGGTACGACACTACAAGCTTGGCACACCTGTATTTGGGGAGTTTCTCCCATTTATTCTCTGCATGATCCTCTCAAGCTCTGTCATGTTGGTTGGGGAGCGTCATTGCACAGCTATTTCCAGGTCTCTCCAGAGATGCTCGATGTTGAAAGGTGAACCTTCGCCCCAGTCTGAGGTCCTGAGCGCTCTGGAGCAGGTTTGCATCAAAGAGCTCTCTGTACTTTGCTCCGTTCATCTTTCCCTCGATCCTGACTAGTCTCCCAGTCCCTGCCGCTGAAAAACTTTCCCACAGTATGAAGCTGTCAGCACCAATCTTCACCGTGGGGATGGTGGCAGGTTTCCTCCAGACATGACGTTTGTCATTCAGGCCAAAGAGTTCAATCTTGTTTTCTTCCAACCAGAGAATCTTGTTTTTCGTGGTTTGAGATTCTTTAGGTGCCGTTTGGAAGAATTTGTTCTTAATTGAATTGCCTAGTTAAATAAAGGTTAAATAAAACAAATTGGCAAACTCCAAGTGAGCTGTCATGTGCCTTTTACTGAGGAGTGCTTTCTATCTGGTCACACTACCATAAAGGCCTGATTGGTGGAGTGCTGCAGAGATGGTTATCCTTCTGGAAGGTTCTCCCATCTCCACATAGGAACTCTGGAGCGCTACCATCGGGTTCTTGGTCACCTCCCTGACCAAGACCATTCTTTCCCGATTGCTCAGTTTAGCTGGGCGGCCAGCTCTAGGAAGAGTCTTGGGGTTCCAAACTTGGTACACAATCCTTTCTCTGAACACTACGGACAATTCCTTCGACCTCATGGCTTGATTTTTGCTCTGACATTCACTGTCAACAGTCAACCTTATATAGACAGGTGTGTGCTTTTCCAAATCATGTCCAATCAATTGAAATTTGAGTCCAAACATGTTGTAGAAACATCTCAAGGATAATCAATGGAAACAGGATGCACCTGAGCTCAATGTTGAGTCTCATAGCAAAGCGTTGGAATACTTATCTAAATAAGGTATATTTTGTATTTTATTTGTATAAATTTGCAAATATTTCTAAAAATGTGTTTTCGCTTTGTCATTATGGGGTATTGTGTGTAGATTGATAATGAAAATGTTTTATTTAATCCATTTGAGAATAAGGCTGAAACGTAACAAAATGTATAGTCAACAGGTACAAAGGTGACTTTAGATAAGGTACATGGTACAACACTTCAACTCACTGGTGGCCCAAAGAAATTAACTAAGAAGCCACGTCCACACTAAGCAACGCCTCCAATATAATTTCACAGTGTTCCTTGCCTGTGAATTCGTTCATTTTCAGTCCTGTGGTCTTCTCCAAGTGAGTTCCTAGGCTAATGTTATCATAAAAATTTAATTATTTATGACATGAAATTACATATCTCATAAGGCCTTATTTTGCGGCCTAGTTTTACCGTAATAGAGTAGACACCTTAGCTCATGGTTTACAGGCCACATCAGGCCTGCAAGTAGGGTTACAACATTCTGGTAACAGATTTCCTGCTTATTCCCTCCTGTTTCCAAGAATCTTCCAACCGGGATTCCTGGAAAACCTGGTAATTTTGGGAAAGTTACCAGAATTTTGCAACCCTACCTGCAAGTCACATTATGCTGGCTTGGAAAGTGCTGTGTAATTCCTATCAGAATCCAGTCATATATCCAACTATTTTTATTCACCCACAGCCTGCATTCAGAATGAGAACATTATGGGGAGACTACCTAAACCATTGAAACAGGAACAAGCATTTCAGTAAAGGATGCAAAAATGCAACTGATTGCATTAGTTTAGAAAAATGTTATTTATCTTTGTGTAGCATAAGATTACTCGATCAATCTACATTAAAGTTCCTTTAAAGTGGCAAAAATACATCATTATACCTTGAGGGTACACTCAGTAATGGGATGGGGACGGGGACGGGGTCTGTTTTATGATCACTTTTAATACAGGTGTCATGAATAGCTCCTGCACGGAGGGACGTTTTTCTTTTGAGTTTGGTATGACAGCAACAATTTGCTCTAAAATAAGAAATGCCACATAGTGACCGGGCACAGAGTAGACCTGGTGTGTTTTCACAGTGGAGGGAGAAGGGGCTCACAACAATTATACATTGATGGTCAGTTAGCTTAATTTCAACAATTACAGTGTAATAAGTTTAACATGCCAACAACATTTTTTCAGATACCTCCAAATACCAGGAATTTCTTAAGGACACATATCCCACAGTATGGCATTAAGCCAAATAATCCTACATTAGATAGCTTGATCCTTGTCAAACCTCATTCAAAAGGGTCGGTCTCTAGACTTTATGATGTGCTACAGGCCCACATAGAGGTATCTACAGACACTGTTAAAAGGGCTTGGGAGCAGGAAATAGGTTCAGAAATCTCAGATTAGGACTGGGTAGAAGCTCTCAGGAATATAAACCAAAATTCTGTAAATGCCAGACACAATCCTGTTCAGTTTAAAGTGATACACAGGTTACGTTACTCAAAACTGAAACTGCATAAAATATTCCTGGACACCTCACCACTGTGTGAGAGGTGCAAGCAGGATGAGGGGATGTTGTTACATGCTTACTGGGCTCTCATTTTTGATTACTTATCTAAAGCCTTTGATAGAGTTATAGCCCCAGACCCATTGATCACTCAGTTGATGGGAATAACCAGGAAGGGAAGGCTGTCTCTCTTTGTACTCTATTAGCCAAAAAACAAAGCATAAAATACAGTACATTTGTATTTTTAAAAACAACAGAAAAATATCCTCACAGTAGAGTGGGATGATTGTATATTTTATATTCAAAATATAGGGTATAAAAATGTACCATTACACAAGGTTATCTGCACATCTACCCTAAAAGATACTGAACAGTACCATGTGAGATGATGTTTTCCTCTAAATGTACATTATGTGTATTTGGATATTTTTTACCCCAGGGAACAATTTGTACCCTATCCGTACCCTTATATATCGTTTTTTTGTTGCTTTTCCATAATCATTTTTTACAAAAATCTATAGGGTTTTTACCACTGATATGTTACAGAGCTGTGAATTCAGGAGGTGTTAATAGACTACTTAAAGGGATAGTTCTCCCAAAACGTTTGCCAGAATTTTCATGTCGTAAAGAACAGGGACGCAATTAGCGGGACGCAACGTTTTGGAACGTTCAGATAGAAATAGGCTATGTAGAACAAACATGCCGCTCTAACATGTAGAATAAGGAATCACGTATTCATGGCATTTTTTATCTGCAACATTCGAGAATGTTTGGCAACTGAACATGGCCCAGCTGGCCATGTTCCACATCATGATTGGTTACTCTCCCTTTAATTAATAAAACAGATGAGAGAAACTGTAGCAAAGTCCTCAGTATGTCTGCTTAGAACAGCCCCTTGTAGAATGCATACAAAAAAACAATATGATCCATGTAGAGTTTCAGATTCACAACAATGTCCATTCCTGGTGGAAAAAGGCAGAGAAGGACAGAAAAAAGCTTCACGGCTTCAAAGTCACACAGCATCAGGTGATTTTATTGATTTTGTTTCACATCATAACTTTTAAAAATGATCAGTGCTGTAGAATAACATAATATTCAGCCTTGTGTACTCTAGTGATTACAGTCATTTTCTCCAGGTAGAAGTTTGAGTTTATTAACCTCGAAGACAGTTACTTGGAGAAGAAGGCGGCAAAGCAGAACCAAGGCAATTAAGTGGAGCAGCTATATAAAGTGGTGGGAACTCCAGCTAAGATATGCGTAGTCTGATCCCCATAAAGAATCACATTAAAACAGTAAAAAAACACCAAGCCTGGTCCCGGAATGGTTTGTGTTCTCAGGCCATGACAACAATCATATTTTTGTCTATGAAGCACAAACAGATCTGGGATCAGGCTAGAAAACATTCGTCCTTGCTTTCAGTTCCAACACACAAGCACCATCACCTAGGAATCCATGCCAATAGCTCACACTGTGATTTAAGGTCAACATTTGAAGGTGAACATGAACTGTAGCCTACTGTGGATGAAGTCACTGTATTGTGTGCGTGCAACTTCTCGAGTTGGCTTGAAAAACCACCAACATCAATCAATCAATGGGAAAATCTTAATCGCCACCATTCGGTTTGGGTTGGGCAACATTGGACAAATGTTTCAACACCGTTTTGGGTTGTCAGGCGCCTGCTCTGTCATGATTAGGAGTCGGGCCTAAGTTTAGAAAGGCTAAGGCTATTATTCAGATGGACCACTTCTAGTTTTCAGTCCCACAGCGTCCTGACTGAGCTGCTGGACCAGGATGTCATGGTTACCATCACATAACAAGGAAGTGGCGGCAGAGTGGTGGGTGGATGCAAGGGTAGACATTCCGTATTGAAGTCCCACCGTATTTAGTGGCTCTGACGCAAGACCACCCATTGTCGACATGCCCCTCTTAAAATGAGCCCAAAAGCAGGAGGCATTGTGCGATAAGATGTGGGAGGCCGCTCTTGTAAAAGACCATCCTTGTAAAAGACTGGACATTGTGTTAAGTCTGGTGGACAAGAGATCTATCATCATACAGTTTGACTGTGACTGTAGGTGGGAAAAGAGAGGGAGAGAGAGGAGCATTGTGTCTCGCTCTTTAGTCATTAGCCATGTCGTAGGCCGGCGTCCCAAATGGCACCCTATTCCTATATAGTACACTACTTTTGATCAGAGCCCTATGGGCCCTGGTCAAAGGCAGTGCACTATATAGGGAATAAGTGCCATTTGAGAGACAGACCATCTGGGCTGACGTATGGCCTCTGGGTCTTTTGTGACATTCGCTGCCTCGCTTCATTTGCATTGCAGAGAGCAGGGAGATACACATATCATGGCCTACTGCAGGGTTGTGGCCTGTAGGATCAATTTAAAATGGGCTCTCTTAAGCCTACTCTGAGAGTTGCAGACAGAAATGGTACAACAATCACAACAGAAGAAAGGCAGCGTCTTACAAAGCTCATACCCTAATGAAGACACTAACACAGTCCTCAAATTGTCAAAGCTAATTAGCAGCATTCAAACATTTTCAGTTGTGGGTTTTCAATATTGCAGACAGACATGGTACAACAACTGTATAGAGATGCTTGAGATATCCTCAGACGTAGAGTACAGTCGATTGACATGGTTGATTCAAGACAAGTTGAATTGAGTGCCTCAATGTATGGTCTGTGAACAACGATGCTGTTCATTGTGACAATTTCAAGAAAGGAAAAAGTCTGGTTAACCATTTCCACTTGTCAACAGAATCCTTTCACCTTCACTACTTCCAAGCCTCCATATACAGTTTGCTACGTGTAAACATATTGCGAGCTCTACGTATATCAATCAAAAATAGTATGTCTTTACACTATGTACACAGAGTGGACAGCTAATTGGCTAAGCCCGTGATTTGTAGTATCCAGTCTAATAGCTATTTTGGTAGGTGCAATGGAAGGTAGGGAGGATTTCTACTCTTATTTACAATTTAGGAGACACTGATTATGGGACGGCAACATCAAGCTTCAAGTTAATGCACTCTAGTTGTTGTTGTTTATGTCAAATGGCACACTGCTGTTTGAAAGGCAACTGGTGTGACAAGCTGGCCTTGTTCCAGATCTGTTTGTGCTGGCTTGCCAATGACCATAGGAGTCAACAAGACAGCACAAACTGATCTGGGACCAGTGTAGTGAGGAGCAATTGCAGGGCTGAAGAATCTACAGTATTACTTTGATCACGACCGATGGCGGTCAAGGAACACAATTACACAATGTCAAGTAAATACAAAAATCAGGAGATGACAACATTCACAGTAAAAAAGTTGAGGATTACAAAGACGATTATTGTGACAAAACGCAGAGAATAACAACACCATGTTGGGTGTTACTTCAGTCTGAAGAGCTACATGTTCAATGTTGTTTTTCATAGCATTAGTGTTGGTCTAGCTATAGCATAAAGCAGGAAAAATATTTCCTTTGTGTGCACTTCTACTCCATGCTTGAATGGAGGCGTTTTATCAAGAGCATTTAGAAACATTGCTCGTTATTGATATATACATACAAATGTCAAAAGTACCACAAGTACATGAAAATGCATTGCATGACAAAGTACACCCTTGGCATGTACTGTATTCTAAGAGGTAAAGGTAAAACTTTACAGTGGAATCATACAAAAGGACTAACTGGAGTATCATAAACAGAGGATAATGACTCAATAACGTTCTGTACTTGCTAATAGTAATAGTTAATGTACTTGACTCAGTACACAATAGGATACCTGATTCAATCAAACACACAACCAAATATCCAAAACAATTGAAAAACAAAATTCTTCAACTTCCTTGACATTAGAATTCAAATATAGTTCAGTTTCCTAATGTCTGACTACACATATAATTTTGTCCAACACGATGCAGCACATCAACAACAATGTCTATTTATCTTAACCCCGGATACCCGGTTGGATTAAATGGGGCCTATGGGCATTTCTTCTGTGGCCTTTTATTTTGGATTTTTTTTACTATATACTATTTTTGCAATGTCAAGTATAACCGCGGTATAACTTCAGTGGAGCGGGAAAGGAACTCAGTGTCCAGCTGCTGAGAAGTACAATGACACTGAGCCAGGGTCATATTCTTTAGTGCAAACGGAAAACGAAAACAGATATTTCTTTGTTTCTTATTCTGCCCCCCCCGTTTGGTTTCTAGTGAATAAGGCCCTGAATAGTTATTTTCATTATTGTCCCGCACATAGTATCTGAGAAGACACTGATTGGACCAGCTCTTTTTTTTGCCAATTCCAAATGAACCCTATTGGATCAGACTCAGACTACATCAGTAAAGTGAAAAACAGAGCAATATTCAGTGTGGACTCCAGGCTACTGTATAGTACGGCTGTGCAAAGGAAAGTAGAGAACCACGGAAAGTCACAATCACAACAGCAGCAAGGCAGCGTCTTACAAAGCTCATACCCTGAATGAAGACACTAACACAGTGCCCAAATTGTCAAAGCTAATTAGCAACATTCAAGCATGTTCAGTAGTGGGTTTTCAGTAACACTTCATTTTACAGTCATTGTTTACCAGGTAGTTACCTAGAAAGTACTTGTTTAAATGGTAATTATCTAATAATTGCATAGTAATCACACGAGATGTGTTGACACACGTGTCGCTATGTGCCATTTGGTAACAGTAAATTACCAATAGTGTTGTATTCTTTGAGGTGAGTACCAGAAAATATCCATTGTTACTACCACATCGTTTTTAAGTAAATACCATGTAAACACCATCTTAAAATGGGTTGTAAAAAAAAGCATAATATTTTTTTTCTTTTTTGACATGTTATTATACCTTATTAAATAGAGTTTAAGACCACAACGCAGGCAAAGAAAAAAAAAGGGGGGATTTTGCCATTTGTCAGTTCTGTCTCCCCGTGAAGAATGCTCAAATACAAACGGGGGCTCATGAAGAAATAATCTTATACAGTGCATTATATATTTTTGCAGTTCATACAATACGTGTTGACGGAGCCCTGTATAATGACTTGATATGGATGAGGTGGGATGTCTTAGAGTAGCTAATGAAAGAGGACACAAAATGTCAGTCTACAGTATGTGGGGAAAACCATTTCTTCCTCTCTTGCTCCAATCAAGTTCCACCATATTTGAGTTCTACTTCCAGGTGGGCTTGATGGTCCTACATGACGTAGTGGATTGGACAGATTTTTCGGAGAAGCTGCTGCTCTTGCGTGAGCGCTCACGGGTGGGCGGCGATGGGGGGGCGTCGCTACGCTGAGTGCTCGCCCGGCTTGATTCCCTGACGCTCTGCACCCTCTGCAGACCACCCTCTTGGGCCTTTTCCTTCTCCTCCCCCCGGGGTGAATGCTGCCCCCCTTTGGCAGGAGGTGTGGTTGTGGCAGCGGCTTGCGGCTGAGCGGGTGCTTGACTCTGGGAGCTGCTCCGGGACAGGAGAGAGGGGCTCCTGGAGGGGGTCAGGGGGTTGGAGAGGGTTGGAGCGAGTTCCTTCTTGGTGGTCCGAGAGGAGGAGGCCACAGTGTTGCGTGCCCAGCCAGGCAGGGTGGCTGATGGGGTTTTGGAGCTGTGAATAGGTGTCTCGGGAGCGCTAGCCTCAGAGGGTGTCCTAACCTGACCTTGGGCCTGAGCAGCCAGGGCTCTCATGGTGGAGCGGCACATCTTCTCCTCCGGCGGTGCCTTGGGCAGGTTCCTCAGCGGCTTGGCGCTGGGCTTGCGGAAGGAGGGCTTTCGCAGGGTGAGGTCACGTGCCCAGCCAGAGAGGCCAGAGTTCCCCTGGGATTTGGTCTCTGGGGGCAAGCTGGAGTGGCGGGCGGGCCAACCGGTCTTCTCACCCCTCTCCCTGGCTGGGGTGCTCTTGTCGATGAGCGGCTGCCTGGCACCCTCATGGCCTCCGGCGGGTCTCTCCACCCGCTTGGCATTACGGCCAGTCCGGCTTAGCTTGGTGATGGGCACCACCTTCCGCATGCCCTGGTTCTCAGTGGTGGTCAATATCCTGACGCCGCAACCCACTTTGCTGTTTTTGGAAACTTTTGACACATTCTTGGTCTTGGCGTGTGTTGGTTTTTGGCTATATGTCTGTACAGCTTTCTCGCCCACCTGCCTAGCCTCTTCCGTGTCCCAGCTATCTGTGTCCCCCTCTTCCGTGGTGACGAGTGAGCCAACGGATGGGGCACGTTCGTCTGTGGACTTTGACACCGACAGCTCATTTGTGGAGGCAGAGACGGACTGATCATTTTTGGATGTGGAATCAAAGTTGGAGTTGGAGGATAGTGAGCTGGGGTCTCGAAGGTTCCCCTGGATGTTGTTGCAGTCAGTGTTTTTTACATCGGGGACCAATCCTTCACTCATTAGAGGCGAGCTTTCGATCTCAGAGTAGTCAAGCGCTACGGAGCAGTCCGTTTCTGTGCAGTCTAAGATGTAGAACACCGGTTTCTTATTGGATACGGAGGGGTCAAGAGGGAGGGGCATATCACAGGTGGTTGAGGAGACGGTGCTGCTTTCCTCCTCTTCCTCCTTCTGAAGTGAACCAACCACAAACTGAGAGGACGGCATTTTACCTTCCCACGCCACGGGCTCTGGTCCTCTTTCCAAACTCTTTGGACAAGGAGGAGGGGTATCCAAAATGAGTGTCTTTGGAGATTCCGTCTTCATTTCCAAGTCCGTTACCACCAAGTCTTTGTGGTCAACGAAGTGCATTTGATTTGTGTTATTGTTCGGACTGGGGAGGTCAAACTGTTGAATTCCCAGGACTAGAGTGTGCCTCTCCACGCTGACGTTCATGTGTGCCGTGACGCTCGCTCTGGGGTTGGGCGTCTTCTGAAAGACGTTGCGGTTCTGACATGAGCGAGGCAGATAGCTCCCCTCGGATACGGTCGTGTAATTGTTATTTTTGTTATACGGTTCCTCGTTGGCATTAAAGCCTGTGAAAGAGTACATGGCCAAGGGGCTGATGGGCTCCGTCTCAGCCCGGTGTGACGTGGCCAGCACCTGCTGCCCATTCCCCAGCTTGTGGTTGTCATCCTGGGACACAAGACAGGGGGCGGTTCTCCGATGGAGGGTGCGGCCGGAGCGCGGCAAGCTGTTGAACTTGTTGGCATAGTCAGCTGGTAGTGCCGTTTCACTGCCGAACAGCTCCAGGTATTCGTTAAGCTCGCGGTCGGCCATGGCGGCCACGGTGCGGCGGTGGCGACGGGCGCTGGCTGAACGACCCAGGGGGCTGTGGGGGCTGGCGGGACGCTGCTGGAGGAAGTCCAGGAGGCCCTCCTTGGTGAGCATATCCATGTCATTCTCGCTGCTGCTACGGCCGAAGCCGCCATTACCTGCGCCAGCAGCCTGCTGCTGATCGGCAATCCAGGCAAAGCGCTTCTCCTCCAGCTCTCTGAGACGCCGCTGCCTGGCCGCCTCTTTATGCTCCCGCTCCCGGTTATCCTGACGGAGACAGCGAAAGGAGGGGCTAATAAATAACATATTGTGTACAGTGTCTTTGGAAAGTATTCAGACCCCTTGACTTTTTCCACATTTTGTTATATGTTTTCATACATCTACATCAGTATGTCCTTTTGAAGAGTTTATTAGTTTTGTTACTTCAGGAAATGCAGTGCAGGTTAATGTGAGTGTGCATTTGTAGGTTAGATAGAGAATGTGAGTTACATTACTTATCTGAAACTACTTAGTAGAGACTTAAGATTTTAAATTGAAATATTTCAAGAAAAGACCTCACCTTGACAGCCTTTTTGAACTTGAGACAGAAGTCCTGGAAGATGCGGAAGCACTCATCCAGCATGAAGGTGTCCTTGTCTTCACAGAAGAAGTCAATAAGCGATTTACCCTCCTTCCGCAGGTCCAGCCTACACCTCTTCAGGTCCTGGAGTGTCCTTGTGGAGCACTGTTGGGGATGGCAAACAATGGATGACAGACACAGATAAGATATAAAAGAATTATAACATATTATTACCATCAAAATATACCAAAAACAGGGGGCTTGGTGATACCGTATATCAGGGATTTAGGATATTGGCCCATATTGGCCAATATTTTCTTATGCTTATAGGGTGTTCTTCCAATTGAGACCATAGTGGTAAGTTATCTGATATACATTTCTTTGTTACAGTCACCCTAGGATCCCCTTATATACCACAACTGGCTAAGGATGCCTTCACTGTGTGCCACCCTCATGCACCGTAATCAGTGCATGAGGGCGGAATTCCTAAATTAGATTCTGACTAAATGTGCTGCCACCTGCAGGAAGGGGTTCAGCTGCTCCAGGAGCTCTGGGTCACTCTGGACCTTCTCCTCCAGGGATCTGGTCCTGACGTAGAGAGACGAGAACTCCAACTCAATGTTTTCCACTGATATTCTGCGGGGATATGCAAATCATCCAAAGTGTTAAAATACATTGTGTCGCTCAGTTGGTAGAGCGTGGCACTGGCAACATCAGGGATGTGTGTTTATATATATATACACACACACACACACACACAGTGGGGCAAAAAAGTATTTAGTCAGCCACCAATTGTGCAAGTTCTCCCACTTAAAAAGATGAGAGAGGCCTGTAATTTTCATCATAGGTACACTTCAACTATGTCAGACAAAATGAGAAAAAAAATCCAGAAAATCACATTGTAGGATTTTTAATGAATTTATTTCAAATCAAATTTATTTGTCACATACACATGGTTAGCAGATGTTAATGCGAGTGTAGCGAAATGCTTGTGCTTCTAGTTCCGACAATGCAGTAATAACCAACAAGTAATCTAACTAACAATTCCTAAACTACTGTCTTATACACAGTGTAAGGGGATAAAGAATATGTACATAAGGATATATGAATGAGTGATGGTACAGAGCAGCATAGGCAAGATACAGTAGATGGTATCAAGTACAGTATATACATATAAGATGAGTATGTAAACAAAGTGGCATAGTTAAAGTGGCTAGTGATACATGTATAACATAAGGATGCAGTCGATGATATAGAGTACAGTATATACGTATGCATATGAGATGAATAATGTAGGGTAAGTAACATTATATAAGGTAGCATTGTTTAAAGTGGCTAGTGATATATTTACATCATTCCCATCAATTCCCATTATTAAAGTGGCTGGAGTTGAGTCAGTGTCAGTGTGTTGGCAGCGGCCACTCAATGTTAGTGGTGGCTGTTTAACAGTCTGATGGCCTTGAGATAGAAGCTGTTTTTCAGTCTCTCGGTCCCAGCTTTGATGCACCTGTACTGACCTCGCCTTCTGGATGATAGCGGGGTGAACAGGCAGTGGCTCGGGTGGTTGATGTCCTTGATGATCTTTATGGCCTTCCTGTAACATCGGGTGGTGTAGGTGTCCTGGAGGGCAGGTAGTTTGCCCCGGTGATGCGTTGTGCAGACCTCACTACCCTCTGGAGAGCCTTACGGTTGAGGCGGAGCAGTTGCCGTACCAGGCGGTGATACAGCCCGCCAGGATGCTCTCGATTGTGCATCTGTAGAAGTTTGTGAGTGCTTTTGGTGACAAGCCGAATTTCTTCAGCCTCCTGAGGTTGAAGAGGTGCTGCTGCGCCTTCTTCACGATGCTGTCTGTGTGAGTGGACCAATTCAGTTTGTCTGTGATGTGTATGCCGAGGAACTTAAAACTTTCTACCCTCTCCACTACTGTTCCATCGATGTGGATAGGGGTGTTCCCTCTGCTGTTTCCTGAAGTCCACAATCATCTCCTTAGTTTTGTTGACGTTGAGTGTGAGGTTATTTTCCTGACACCACACTCCGAGGGCCCTCACCTCCTCCCTGTAGGCCGTCTCGTCGTTGTTGGTAATCAAGCCTACCACTGTTGTGTCGTCCGCAAACTTGATGATTGAGTTGGAGGCGTGCATGGCCACGCAGTCGTGGGTGAACAGGGAGTACAGGAGAGGGCTCAGAACGCACCCTTGTGGGGCCCCAGTGTTGAGGATCAGAGGGGAGGAGATGTTGTTACCTACCCTCACCACCTGGGGGCGGCCCGTCAGGAAGTCCAGTACCCAGTTGCACAGGGCGGGGTCGAGACCCAGGGTCTCGAGCTTGATGATGAGCTTGGAGGGTACTATGGTGTTGAATGCCGAGCTGTAGTCGATGAACAGCATTCTCACATAGGTATTCCTCTTGTCCAGATGGGTTAGGGCAGTGTGCAGTGTGGTTGAGATTGCATCGTCTGTGGACCTATTTGGACGGTAAGCAAATTGGAGTGGGTCTAGGGTGTCAGGTAGGGTGGAGGTGATATGGTCCTTGACTAGTCTCTCAAAGCACTTCATGATGATGGAAGTGAGTGCTACGGGCGGTAGTCGTTTAGCTCAGTTACCTTAGCTTTCTTGGGAACAGGAACAATGGTGGCCCTCTTGAAGCATGTGGGAACAGCAGACTGGTATAGGGATTGATTGAATATGTCCGTAAACACACCGGCCAGCTGGTCTGCGCATGCTCTGACGGCGCGGCTGGGGATGCCGTCTGGGCCTGCAGCCTTGCGAGGGTTAACACGTTTAAATGTCTTACTCACCTCGGCTGCAGTGAAGGAGAGACCACATGTTTTCGTTGCAGGCCGTGTCAGTTGCACTGTATTGTCCTCAAAGCGGGCAAAAAAAGTTATTTAGTCTGCCTGGGAGCAAGACATCCTGGTCCGTGAATGGGCTGGATTTCTTCCTGTAGTCCGTGATTGACTGTAGACCCTGCCACATGCCTCTTGTGTCTGAGCCGTTGAATTGAGATTCTACTTTGTCTCTGTACTGACGCTTAGCTTGTTTGATAGCCTTGCGGAGGGAATAGCTGCACTGTTTGTATTCGGTCATGTTACCAGACACCTTGCCCTGATTAAAAGCAGTGGTTTGCGCTTTCAGTTTCACGCGAATGCTGCCATCAATCCATATTTGCAAATTATGGTGGAAAATAAGTATTTGGCCAATAACAAAAGTTTATCTCAATACTTTGTTATATACCCTTTGTTGGCAATGACAGAGGTGAAATGTTTTCTGTAAGTCTTCACAAGGTTTTCACACACTGTTGCTGGTATTTTGGCCCATTCCTCCATGCAGATCTCCTCTAGAGCAGTGATGTTTTGGGGCTGTTGCTGGGCAACACAGACTTTCAACTCCCTCAAAAGATTTTCTATGGGGTTGAGATCTGGAGACTGGCTAGGCCACTCCAGGACCTTGAAATGCTTCTTACGAAGCCACTCCTTCGTTGCCCGGGCGGTGTGTTTGGGATCATTGTCATGCTGAAAGACCCAGCCACGTTTCATCTTCAATGCCCTTGCTGATGGAAGGAGGTTTTCACTCAAAATCTCACGATACATGGCCCCATTCATTCTTTCCTTTACACGGATCAGTCATCCTGGTCCCTTTGCAGAAAAACAGCCCCAAAGCATGATGTTTCCACCCCCATGCTTCACAGTAGGTATGGTGTTCTTTGGATGCAACTCAACATTCTTTGTCCTCCAAACACAACGAGTTGAGTTTTTACCAAAAAGTTATATTTTGGTTTCATCTGACCATATGACATTCTCCCAATCTTCTTGTGGAT
Organism: Oncorhynchus keta; assembly: GCF_023373465.1. Lineage (NCBI taxonomy): Eukaryota > Metazoa > Chordata > Actinopteri > Salmoniformes > Salmonidae > Oncorhynchus > Oncorhynchus keta. The sequence goes on from NW_026284408.1 coordinate 41,441, forward strand.
AATCCAAATGCTCTCTAGCAAACTTCAGACGGGTCTGGACATGTACTGGCTTAAGCAGGGGGACACGTCTGGCACTGCAGGATTTGAGTCCCTGGCGGTGTAGTGTGTTACTGATGGTAGGCTTTGTTACTTTGATCCCAGATCTCTGCAGGTAAACAGTTAAGGGATGTGGCTGGAGCAGCAGAAATGTTACCAGACTGCAGCTAGTGGGTGGGGCAGCAGAAATGTTGTGGGTGGGGCAGCATTAGATAGGGCTAATGGAGGGAAATAATCGTGCTAATGCTCTCTAAGAACAGTGGCTGAAGCAAGAACCTATAGGCTACACATAGCATTCCAGGAACTGAGTAAGTGATATTGATTGTGAAAATAGCCCATTAAAAGTCCTTATACAGTATAGGGCATTCATAGATAATGGGTGTGAAATTGACTGGGCGTCTTCTAGGTGAACTAGTTCTAAAACTCCTGTCAAAGGAAAGCAGTGCAAATGCTGTGTCCTTGACGTCAGAGTGTTTTGACACAAAACTTACAAACTCTGAGCATTAAGTTGTATGTATTCACGTGCTTTGAAGTCATTGAAAATGAAAATTGGCTAACTAGGTATGTTAACCATAAACTACAGTTATTATGGTCAAAATCAAATTACAGTGTTCAAAAACGGTATAAATAAATTCAGCAAAAAAATAAATGCCCCTTTTTCAGGACCCTGTCTTTCAAAAATAATTGGTCATAATCCAAAAAATTCAACAAGATCTTCATTGTAAAGGGTTTAAACACTGTTTCCCATGCTTGTTCAATGAACTATAAATAATTAATGAACATGCACCTGTGGAACAGTCATTAAGACACTAACAGCTTACAGACGGTAGGCAATTAAGGTCACAGTTATGAAAACTTAGGACACTAAAAAGGCCTTTCTACTGACTCTGAAAAACACCAAAAGAAAGATGCCCAATGTCCCTGCTCATCTGTGTGAACGTGCCTTTGGCATGCTGCAAGGAGGCATGAGGACTGCAGATGTGGCCAGGGCAATACATTGTAATGTCCGTACTGTGAGACGCCTAAGACAGTGCTACAGGGAGACGGACAGCTGATCGTCCTCGCAGTGGCAGACCACATGTAACAACACCTGCACAGGATCGGTACATCCGAACATCACACCTGCGGTACAGGTACAGGATGGCAACAACAACTGCCCGATTTACAACAGGTGAGAGAAGGGCTGGACCGAGGGTTTGTAGGCTTGTTGTAAGGCAGGTCCTCACCAGACATCACCGGCAACAACGTCACCTATGGGCACAAAAGCACCGTCGCTGGACCAGACAGGACTGGCAAAAAGTGCTCTTCACTGACGAGTCACGGTTTCGTCTCACCAGGGGTGATGGTCTGATTTGCGTTTATCTTCGAAGGAATGAGTGTTACACTGAGGCCTGTAATCTGGAGCGGGATTGTTTTGGAGGTGGAGTGTTGTTCATGGTCTGGGGTGGTGTGTCACAGAATCATCGGACTGAGCGTGTTGTCATTGCAGGCAATCTCAACGCTGTGCGTTACAGGGAAGACATCCTCCTACCTCATGTGGTACCCTTCCTGCAGGCTCATCCTGACATGACCCACCAGCATGACAATTCCACCAGCCATACTGCTCGTTCTGTGTTTGATTTCCTGCAAGACAGGAATGTCAGTGTTCTGCCATGGCCAGCGAAGGGCCCGGATCTCAATCCCATTGAGCACGTCTGGGACCTGTTGGATCGGAGGGTGAGGGCTAGGGCCATTCTCCCAAGAAATATCCGGGAACTTGCAGGTGCCTTGGTGGAAGAGTGGGGTAACATCTCACAGCAAGAACTGTCAAATCTGGTGCAGTCCATGAGGAGCAGTACTTAATGCAGCCGGTGGCCACACCAGCAACTGACTCTTACTTTGATTTTGAGCCCTCCCCTTTGTTCAAGGACACATTATTTCAGTTCTGTTATTCACATGTCTGTGGAACTTGTTCAGTTTATGTCTCAGTTGCTGAATCTTGTTATGTTCATACAAATATTTACGTTTGCTGAAAATAAACGCACTTGACAGTGAGAGGATGTTTCTTTTTTTGATTGATTTTGATAAATAATGTATTGTTGTTGCATTTAACTGCTGAAAATGCTGTCTTCTAAATAATTTCCTGAATAGGTGACGTTGTAGTTGCGGCACATATTTGACACCTGAGTGTCTTGACTTTATGAGGAAATTATGAGTTGGAGGACTGTTCAAACGACTTATTCCCAGTTTGTTTCTGACATCATGAAGACCGCATAATGAAGGACTATTTACCTGGAAGCGCTCTGGATGTCCTGAAGTTTCTCAGGGAACTTCAGCAGCTTCTCGTCCTTCTTCTGTGCCTCCTGAGTAGATAGAAAAGGAATTATGATTAACCTTGTATAATGCTTTATTATGTTTTATGTACACCCATATCCCGCTTGTAATTTCCAATCTGAAAGCTTGAAAAAAGCTTGAAAATACATACAGATGGTGGAACTCAACTCCTTAACATCTGCCATCCTGCAATATTCAACATTTCTTTCATTTAGTCTCTGTTTACTCAAACATCGATGTCATGGAATAGTTACGGGTGACAACTTCTCTGACATCTAAAAGGCATCTGTGGAAAGCCTCTCATTTTTCTGTGTCAAAAAAGACGTATTCACACATTTCAAATTCTAACAACCTAATTCAAATAAACTACTGAATTCTGACCCACTGGGCACACCACGTCATTTAAACGTGGAAATGTTGGTAATATTCGGTTGAGACGTTGATCAATGAGAAACCTTTATTGACCCACTCAAAAGACAGCCAGAAGTTTGTTGAATTCCCAATGTGTCACTATGCTTTCAACCTTCTAAAAGCAAAAGCAAATTCCAATGAAAAAACAATGTCTGATGTTTGGTTTAGTTGTCATCTAAATGTGTTATCAAATGGGAATACAATGTCAGATATTTTGTGTCCATACACTGAGTAAAACATACCTTAATGGAACATTTTGACATTCGCCATATGGTTAGTGAGAAAGTCCACATTGCAAATGTACAGTCCCTTACTAACGTTTCTAAAAATTTGCGGACTGCGGCGGGCCGTGCAGCAGGGCCGGATCTTCCAGGAAGTCATCAAACGAAGTCTCTCGGACATTCGGTTTCCGTTTTATAAAATTTTCAAATTTTGGTCATTTTTCCGCTGTCCCGGTAAATCCCACAAGAGTGCGAATGGAATCATATTGCAAATGTACAAAACATCACCAATCACGACGTGGCCTTTTCTCCTAAACGGAAAAGACTTCGTAGACTAAACTTGGTGAGCATAGGTTTGGCATAATGGGCAGTTGGCCCCAAACAAGATGGCGCCGAGGCCTCAACGTTTTTTGAGTTATGGAGGGATTTTGGCCCACTCCTTCATAGAGACCTTCTCCAGATCCTTCAGGTTTCGGGGCTGTTGCTGGGCAACACGGACTTTCAGCTCCCTCCAAAGATTTTATATTGGGTTCAGGTCTGGAGACTAGCTAGGCCACTCCAGGACCTTGAGATGCTTCTTACGGAGCCACTCCTTAGTTGCCCTGGCTGTGTGTTTCGGGTCGTTGTCATGCTGGAAGACCCAGCCACGGCCCATCTTCAATGCTCTTACTGAGGGAAGGAGGTTGTTGGCCAAGGTCTCGCGATACATGGCCCCATCCATCCTCCCCTCAATACGGTGCAGTTGTCCTGTCCCTTTGCAGAAAAGCATCCCCAAAAAATGATGTTTCCACCTCCATGCTTCACGGTTGGAATGGTGTTCTTGGGGTTGTACTCATCCTTCTTCTTCCTCCAAACACGGCGAGTGGAGTTTAGACCAAAAAGCTCTATTTTTGTCTCATCAGACCACATGACCTTCTCCCATTCCTCCTCTGGATCATCCAGATGGTCATTGGCAAACTTCAGTGCACAATTGGTCCAGTATCGTCCGGGGTAGGCCGTGATTGTAAATAAGAATTTGTTATTAACTGACTTGCTTAGTTAAATAAAGGTTAAATTTTAAAAATTCAATCTGTTTTTGTAAATGA
>NW_026284409.1:0-778 GCF_023373465.1 Oncorhynchus keta
TATTAACCCTCCTCTTTCTCATGTTTCCTTTCATTTCTCTCTTTCACCCTTCCTCTCTATTCACCCTCTCTTTCCCATGTTTCCTTCCATTTATCTCTTTCCTCCTCCCTCTCTATATTCACCCTTCTTTCTCATGTTTCCTTTCCATTTCTCTCTTTCACCCTTCCCTCTATATTCATCCCTCCTCTTTCCCATGTTTCCTTCCATTTATCTCTTTCACCCTTCCCCTCTATATTCACCCTCCTCTTTCCCCATGTTTCCTTCCATTTCTCTCTTTCACCCTTCCCTCTCTATTCACCCTCCTCTTTCCCATGTTTCCTTCCATTTCTCTCTTTCATTCACCCTCCTCTTTCCCCATGTTTCCTTCCATTTCTCTCTTTTCACCCTTCCCCTCTCTATATTAACCCCCTCTTTCCCATATTTCCTTCCATTTCTCTCTTTCACCCTTCCCTCTCTATATTCACCCTCCTCTTTCCCATGTTTCCTTCCATTTCTCTCTTTCACCCTTCCCTCTCTATATTCACCCTCCTCTTTCCCATGTGTCCTTCACCCTCCCCTCTTTCCATGTTTCCTTCCATTTCTCTCTTTCCCTCCTTCCCTCTCTATATTAACCCTCCTCTTTCCCATGTTTCCTCTTTCCCATGTTTCCTTCATTCTCTCTTTCACCCCCCCTCTCTATATTCACCCCATCTTTCCATGTTTCCTTCCATTTCTCTCTTTCACCCCTCCCTCTCTATATTCACCCCCCTCTTTCCCATGTTTCCTTCCATTTCTCTCT
>NW_026284410.1:0-12500 GCF_023373465.1 Oncorhynchus keta
GACGCGAGATTTAATCTGGAGAGAGAGGGGAGAAAGAGGTCAGAGCATAGGGTAGGGCAGTGTGGGCAGAACCAGCAGTGTCGTTTGACTTAGCAAACGAGGATCGGATGTCATCGACCTTCTTTTCAAAATGGTTGACGAAGTCATCTGCAGAGAGGGAGGAGGGAGGGGGGAGGATTCAGGAGGGAGGAGAAGGTGGCAAAGAGCTTCCTAGGGTTAGAGGCAGATGCTTGGAATTTAGAGTGGTAGAAAGTGGCTTTAGCAGCAGAGACAGAGGAGGAAAATGTAGAGAGGAGGGAGTGAAAGGATGCCAGGTCCGCAGGGAGGCGAGTTTTCCTCCATTTCCGCTCGGCTGCCCGGAGCCCTGTTCTGTGAGCTCGCAATGAGTCGTCGAGCCACGGAGCGGGAGGGGAGGACCGAGCCGGCCTGGAGGATAGGGGACATAGGGAGTCAAAGGATGCAGTAAGGGAGGAGAGGAGGGTTGAGGAGGCAGAATCAGGAGATAGGTTGGAGAAAGTTTGAGCAGAGGGAAGAGAAGATAGGATGGAAGAGGAGAGAGTAGCGGGGAGAGAGAGCGAAGGTTGGGACGGCGCGATACCATCCAGTAGGGGCAGTGTGGGAAGTGTTGGATGAGAGCGAGAGGGAAAAGGATACAAGGTAGTGGTCGGAGACTTGGAGGGGAGTTGCAATGAGGTTAGTGGAAGAACAGCATCTAGTAAAGATGAGGTCAAGCGTATTGCCTGCCTTGTGAGTAGGGGGAAGGTGAGAGGGTGAGGTCAAAAGAGGAGAGGAGTGGAAAGAAGGAGGCAGAGAGGAATGAGTCAAAGGTAGACGTGGGGAGGTTAAAGTCGCCCAGAACTGTGAGAGGTGAGCCGTCCTCAGGAAAGGAGCTTATCAAGGCATCAAGCTCATTGATGAACTCTCCGAGGGAACCTGGAGGGCGATAAATGATAAGGATGTTAAGCTTGAAAGGGCTGGTAACTGTGACAGCATGGAATTCAAAGGAGGCAATAGACAGATGGGTAAGGGGAGAAAGAGAGAAAGACCACTTGGGAGAGATGAGGATCCCGGTGCCACCACCCCGCTGACCAGAAGCTCTCGGGGTGTGCGAGAACACGTGGGCGGACGAGGAGAGAGCAGTAGGAGTAGCAGTGTTATCTGTGGTATTATTTGTAATGTATTCTAACTAGACTGTAGCTATATGAAGAACCCCTCCACTGTATTCGAACTAGACTGTAGTTATATGAAGAACCCCTCCACTCTATTCTAACTAGACTGTAGCTATATGAAGAACCCCTCCACTGTATTCTAACTAGACTGTAGTTATATGAAGAACCCCTCCACTCTATTCTAACTAGACTGTAGCTATATGAAGAACCCCTCCACTGTATTCTAACTAGACTGCAGTTATATGAAGAACCCCTCCACTGTATTCTAACTAGACTGTAGCTAGATGAAGAACCCCTCCACTGTATTCTAACTAGACTGTAGCTAGATAAAGAACCCCTCCACTCTATTCTAACTAGACTGTAGCTAGATGAAGAACCCCTCCACTGTATTCTAACTAGACTGCAGTTATATGAAGAACCCCTCCACTGTATTCTAACTAGACTGTAGCTAGATGAAGAACCCCTCCACTGTATTCTAACTAGACTGCAGTTATATGAAGAACCCCTCCATCTGTATTCTAACTAGACTGTAGCTAGATGAAGAACCCCTCCACTGTATTCTAACTAGACTGTAGCTAGATAAAGAACCTCTCCACTGTATTCTAACTAGACTGTAGCTAGATGAAGAACCCCTCCACTGTATTCTAACTAGACTGCAGTTATATGAAGAACCCCTCCACTGTATTCTAACTAGACTGTAGCTAGATAAAGAACCCTCCACTCTATTCTAACTAGACTGTAGCTAGATGAAGAACCCCTCCACTGTATTCTAACTAGACTGTAGCTAGATAAAGAACCCCTCCACTGTATTCTAACTAGACTGTAGCTAGATGAAGAACCCCTCCACTGTATTCTAACTAGACTGTAGCTAGATAAAGAACCCCTCCACTGTATTCTAACTAGACTGTAGCTAGATAAAGAACCTCTCCACTGTATTCTAACTAGACTGTAGCTAGATGAAGAACCCCTCCACTGTATTCTAACTAGACTGCAGTTATATGAAGAACCCCTCCACTGTATTCTAACTAGACTGTAGCTAGATGAAGAACCCCTCCACTGTATTCTAACTAGACTGCAGTTATATGAAGAACCCCTCCACTCTATCTAACTAGACTGTAGCTAGATGAAGAACCCCTCCACTGTATTCTAACTAGACTGCAGTTATATGAAGAACCCCTCCACTGTATTCTAACTAGACTGTAGCTAGATGAAGAACCCCTCCACTGTATTCTAACTAGAGTGTAGCTAGATAAAGAACCCTCCACTCTATTCTAACTAGACTGTAGCTAGATGAAGAACCCCTCCACTGTATTCTAACTAGACTGCAGTTATATGAAGAACCCCTCCACTGTATTCTAACTAGACTGTAGCTAGATGAAGAACCCCTCCACTGTATTCTAACTAGACTGTAGCTAGATGAAGAACCCCTCCACTGTATTCTAACTAGACTGTAGCTAGATAAAGAACCCCTCCACTGTATTCTAACTAGACTGTAGCTATATGAAGAACCCCTCCACTGTATTCTAACTAGACTGTAGCTAGATAAAGAACCCCTCCACTGTATTCTAACTAGACTGTAGCTAGATGAAGAACCCCTCCACTGTATTCTAACTAGACTGTAGCTAGATAAAAAACTCCTCCACTGTATTCTAACTAGACTGTAGCTAGATAAAGAACCCCTCCACTGTATTCTAACTAGACTGTAGTTATGTGAAGAACCCCTCCACTGTATTCTAACTAGACTGTAGTTATATGAAGAACCCCTCCACTGTATTCTAACTAGACTGTAGCTATATAAAAAACTCCACTGTATTCTAACTAGACTGTAGCTAGATGAAGAACCCCTCCACTGTATTCTAACTAGACTGTAGCTAGATAAAGAACCCCTCCACTGTATTCTAACTAGACTGTAGCTAGATGAAGAACCCCTCCACTGTATTATAACTAAACTGTAGCTAGATGAAGAACCCCTCCACTGTATTCTAACTAGACTGTAGCTAGATAAAGAACCCTTCCACTGTATTCTAACTAGACTGTAGCTAGATAAAGAACCCCTCCACTGTATTCTAACTAGACTGTAGCTAGATAAAGAACCCCTCCACTGTATTCTAACTAGACTGTAGCTAGATGAAGAACCCCTCCACTGTATTCTAACTAGACTGTAGCTAGATAAAGAACCCCTCCACTGTATTCTAACTAGACTGTAGCTAGATAAAGAACCCCTCCACTGTATTCTAACTAGACTGTAGTTATATGAAGAACCCCTCCACTGTATTCTAACTAGACTGTAGTTATATGAAGAACCCCTCCACTGTATTCTAACTAGACTGTAGCTATATAAAAAAACTCCACTGTATTCTAACTAGACTGTAGCTAGATGAAGAACCTCTCCACTGTATTCTAACTAGACTGTAGCTAGATAAAGAACCCCTCCACTGTATTCTAACTAGACTGTAGCTAGATAAAGAACCCCTCCACTGTATTCTAACTAGACTGTAGCTAGATAAAGAACCCCTCCACTGTATTCTAACTAGACTGTAGCTAGATAAAGAACCCCTCCACTGTATTCTAACTAGACTGTAGCTAGATAAAGAACCCCTCCACTGTATTCTAACTAGACTGTAGCTAGATAAAGAACCCCTCCACTGTATTCTAACTAGACTGTAGCTAGATAAAGAACCCCTCCACTGTATTCTAACTAGACTGTAGCTAGATAAAGAACCCCTCCACTGTATTCTAACTAGACTGTAGCTAGATAAAGAACCCCTCCACTGTATTCTAACTAGACTGTAGCTAGATAAAGAACCCCTCCACTGTATTCTAACTAGACTGTAGCTAGATAAAGAACCTATCCACTGTATTCTAACTAGACTGTAGCTAGATAAAGAACCCCTCCACTGTATTCTAACTAGACTGTAGCTAGATAAAGAACCCCTCCACTGTATTCTAACTAGACTGTAGCTATATGAAGAACCCCTCCACTGTATTCTAACTAGACTGTAGCTAGATGAAGAACCTCTCCACTGTATTCTAACTAGACTGTAGCTAGATAAAGAACCCCTCCACTGTATTCTAACTAGACTGTAGCTAGATAAGAACCCCTCCACTGTATTCTAACTAGACTGTAGCTAGATAAAGAACCCCTCCACTGTATTCTAACTAGACTGTAGCTAGATAAAGAACCCCTCCACTGTATTCTAACTAGACTGTAGCTAGATAAAGAACCCCTCCACTGTATTCTAACTAGACTGTAGCTAGATAAAGAACCCCTCCACTGTATTCTAACTAGACTGTAGCTAGATAAAGAACCCCTCCACTGTATTCTAACTAGACTGTAGCTAGATAAAGAACCCCTCCACTGTATTCTAACTAGACTGTAGCTAGATAAAGAACCCCTCCACTGTATTCTAACTAGACTGTAGCTAGATAAAGAACCCCTCCACTGTATTCTAACTAGACTGTAGCTAGATAAAGAACCCCTCCACTGTATTCTAACTAGACTGTAGCTAGATGAAGAACCCCTCCACTGTATTCTAACTAGACTGTAGCTAGATAAAGAACCCCTCCACTGTATTCTAACTAGACTGTAGCTAGATGAAGAACCCCTCCACTGTATTCTAACTAGACTGTAGCTAGATAAAGAACCCCTCCACTGTATTCTAACTAGACTGTAGCTAGATAAAGAACCCCTCCACTGTATTCTAACTAGACTGTAGCTAGATAAAGAACCTATCCACTGTATTCTAACTAGACTGTAGCTAGATAAAGAACCCCTCCACTGTATTCTAACTAGACTGTAGCTAGATAAAGAACCCCTCCACTGTATTCTAACTAGACTGTAGCTATATGAAGAACCCCTCCACTGTATTCTAACTAGACTGTAGCTATATGAATAACCCCTCCACTGTATTCTAACTAGACTGTAGCTATATGAAGAACCCCTCCACTGTATTCTAACTAGACTGTAGCTAGATAAAGAACCCCTCCACTGTATTCTAACTAGACTGTAGCTAGATAAAGAACCCCTCCTCTGTATTCTAACTAGACTGTAGCTAGATAAAGAACCCATCCACTGTATTCTAACTAGACTGTAGCTAGATGAAGAACCCCTCCACTGTATTCTAACTAGACTGTAGCTAGATAAAGAACCCCTCCACTGTATTCTAACTAGACTGTAGCTAGATAAAGAACCCCTCCACTGTATTCTAACTAGACTGTAGCTAGATAAAGAACCCCTCCACTGTATTCTAACTAGACTGTAGCTAGATAAAGAACCCCTCCACTGTATTCTAACTAGACTGTAGCTAGATAAAGAACCCCTCCACTGTATTCTAACTAGACTGTAGCTAGATAAAGAACCCCTCCACTGTATTCTAACTAGACTGTAGCTAGATAAAGAACCCCTCCACTGTATTCTAACTAGACTGTAGCTAGATAAAGAACCCATCCACTGTATTCTAACTAGACCGTAGCTAGATAAAGAACCCCTCCACTGTATTCTAACTAGACTGTAGCTAGATAAAGAACCCCTCCACTGTATTCTAACTAGACTGTAGCTAGATAAAGAACCCCTCCACTGTATTCTAACTAGACTGTAGCTAGATAAAGAACCTCTCCACTGTATTCTAACTAGACTGTAGCTAGATAAAGAACCCCTCCACTGTATTCTAACTAGACTGTAGCTAGATAAAGAACCCCTCCACTGTATTCTAACTAGACTGTAGCTAGATAAAGAACCCCTCCACTGTATACTAACTAGACTGTAGCTAGATAAAGAACCCCTCCACTGTATTCTAACTAGACTGTAGCTAGATAAAGAACCCCTCCACTGTATTCTAACTAGACTGTAGCTAGATAAAGAACCCCTCCACTGTATTCTAACTAGACTGTAGCTAGATAAAGAACCCCTCCACTGTATTCTAACTAGACTGTAGCTAGATAAAGAACCCCTCCACTGTATTCTAACTAGACTGTAGCTAGATGAAGAACCCCTCCACTGTATTCTAACTAGACTGTAGCTAGATAAAGAACCCCTCCACTGTATTCTAACTAGACTGTAGCTAGATGAAGAACCCCTCCACTGTATTCTAACTAGACTGTAGCTAGATAAAGAACCCCTCCACTGTATTCTAACTAGACTGTAGCTAGATAAAGAACCCCTCCACTGTATTCTAACTAGACTGTAGCTAGATAAAGAACCCCTCCACTGTATTCTAACTAGACTGTAGCTAGATAAAGAACCCCTCCACTGTATTCTAACTAGACTGTAGCTAGATAAAGAACCCCTCCACTGTATTCTAACTAGACTGTAGCTAGATAAAGAACCCCTCCACTGTATTCTAACTACACTGTAGCTAGATAAAGAACCCCTCCACTGTATTCTAACTAGACTGTAGCTAGATAAAGAACCCCTCCACTGTATTCTAACTAGACTGTAGCTAGATAAAGAACCCATCCACTGTATTCTAACTAGACCGTAGCTAGATAAAGAACCCCTCCACTGTATTCTAACTAGACTGTAGCTAGATAAAGAACCCCTCCACTGTATTCTAACTAGACTGTAGCTAGATAAAGAACCCCTCCACTGTATTCTAACTAGACTGTAGCTAGATAAAGAACCTCTCCACTGTATTCTAACTAGACTGTAGCTAGATAAAGAACCCCTCTACTGTATTCTAACTAGACTGTAGCTAGATAAAGAACCCCTCCACTGTATTCTAACTAGACTGTAGCTAGATAAAGAACCCCTCCACTGTATTCTAACTAGACTGTAGCTAGATAAAGAACCCCTCCACTGTATTCTAACTAGACTGTAGCTAGATAAAGAACCCCTCCACTGTATTCTAACTAGACTGTAGCTAGATAAAGAACCCCTCCACTGTATTCTAACTAGACTGTAGCTAGATAAAGAACCCCTCCACTGTATTCTAACTAGACTGTAGCTAGATAAAGAACCCCTCCACTGTATTCTAACTAGACTGTAGCTAGATAAAGAACCCCTCCACTGTATTCTAACTAGACTGTAGCTAGATAAAGAACCCATCCACTGTATTCTAACTAGACCGTAGCTAGATAAAGAACCCCTCCACTGTATTCTAACTAGACTGTAGCTAGATAAAGAACCCCTCCACTGTATTCTAACTAGACTGTAGCTAGATAAAGAACCCCTCCACTGTATTCTAACTAGACTGTAGCTAGATAAAGAACCTCTCCACTGTATTCTAACTAGACTGTAGCTAGATAAAGAACCCCTCCACTGTATTCTAACTAGACTGTAGCTAGATAAAGAACCCCTCCACTGTATTCTAACTAGACTGTAGCTAGATAAAGAACCCCTCCACTGTATACTAACTAGACTGTAGCTAGATAAAGAACCCCTCCACTGTATTCTAACTAGACTGTAGCTAGATAAAGAACCCCTCCACTGTATTCTAACTAGACTGTAGCTAGATAAAGAACCCCTCCACTGTATTCTAACTAGACTGTAGCTAGATAAAGAACCCCTCCACTGTATTCTAACTAGACTGTAGCTAGATAAAGAACCCCTCCACTGTATTCTAACTAGACTGTAGCTAGATAAAGAACCCCTCCACTGTATTCTAACTAGACTGTAGCTAGATAAAGAACCCCTCCACTGTATTCTAACTAGACTGTAGCTAGATAAAGAACCCCTCCACTGCTATTGCTGCCATGATGTCACACAATCACTGTATAAAAGGCTCATTATTTGTTCTGTCTAAAACCTGATGAAGTCCAAGACACGAAACATGTTGGTTTTGCTTTTAACCATTAAGAAGCTTTCTTATTAACTTCCACTGTCCTCTAAGAGTTGCTGGATCTCCTCTCTGTCACACAATCACCGCCACAAGAGAAACATTTGATTAAATGAAGAATCCGAGGTGAAATCAGGTCAGGTTTAGTCTCTTTATTTGGGTTAGGATAGAAGAGGGTGCAGGGTCTGAGGACAAGCTTTTACAGTGACTGTGGCAGAGGTACGCAGCACATTTCCTTGAATCCTAGAAGTCTAGAACCCTAGATACCGTTCCCTCTTCTAGCCACGACAACAGACCCACACACACATCCGTACCCCCATAGATCAGAGTCAAAGGAGACACATTAGTCGTCTCGTTTTGGGCTGAATTTAGGTTTGAAGAGAAACAGGATGGTTGGATGAAAAATAAATTATGCGAGGGGGAAAAAGAGAGAGAGAGAGGGGAAGGGAGGGGTCTGAAAATAACAGAGACGGGGAGAGAGAGAGAAAAAAATAGAGAGAATATCTAGCTATCTACCTATCAACCCACCACATCTGGTCTTTGTTGATCTGTGAGTTGTTGTCGTTGTTTATTTACATCAATAGTCTTAGAATCCATTGTTGTTTCGTGGTGTTGACGTATCTGTCCAATCAGGGCGGCTGTACGCCACAAGTCTTACATCTCCCAAACAGGTAGAGGGCGTCGTCTCAAGAGGGGGGAAAAAACAAGTACCTCCCTCCATCCCTCGCTCTCTCCCTCGCTCTAAAAAAAAAGATCTAACCACGGAGAGGATCACCGGGGGGGAGGGTGAGGGGTCGGATGGAGGGAGCTTTCTATCTTCCTATAGATAGGGTGCTTTCTTCCTGTCCCTTTTAGCCTTCCCCCCTCCTCCTCCTCCTCCTCTACTGTGCCCTTCCTCCGCCTCTCCTCCGCTCACTCTCTTTCTCGCCCTCTGGGACCCTCACTTGCTGGACAAGGTGTAGCAGCCGTGCTGGTGCCACTGCATGTCGCGGATACGCCTCACAGACTGGAACTGGGGGTGCCGGGCGCCGAACTCGTTGAAGTGCCGGTACTCACCCTTCTCCAGGAGGTACTGGGAACCACGGTATCCAGGGAACTGGTAACCCACCCAGCTGGAAGAAAACAGCAGAGGAGAAGGGGGATGAGTGGAGGGATGGAGGGAGAGAGATAGATGGGAGAGAGATGGGAGAGAGAGGAGAAGGGGGATGAGTGGAGGGATGGAGGGAGAGAGATAGATGGGAGAGAGATGGGAGAGAGAGGAGAAGGGGGATGAGTGGAGGGATGGAGGGAGAGAGATGGGAGAGAGAGGAGAAGTTGGAAAGGGCTGAGTGAATGAGGGCTGGAATGGGGGAAGAGAGGGACATAGATGGGAGAAAGAGGGAGGAGGAAGAAGAGATGAACCGAGGCCGAGAAATAAAGACGGAGAGAGAGAATCAATAGTGTGAGATAGAGAGAGAGGGCAGGAGGGACACAGAGGTAGAGAAATTAACAAAGAAGAGTAAAGTAGAAAATAAAGCGAGAACCCAGGGAGAGAACTGATGGAGACAGAGAGAAAAGATGAGAACCCAGGGAGAGAACTGATGGAGACAGAGAGAAAAGATGAGAACCCAGGGAGAGAACTGATGGAGACAGAGAGGAAAGATGAGAAGCCGACAGCATCAGAGGAACAGGCAGGGGAGTTGGGAGCTGTGAGGGAGAGAGATGTCTTGTTAAATAGAGGTATTGATCTGTTTGTCATGATTTGCCTGTTGTGCCACAGGTACCTGTCTGTCCATTTGATGTTTCAACCAGAGGGGAACCTGTCTACTCACTGTGGGCCAAACACATCTATGAAGGAACTGGACCGATCTCCTCTCTCACTGTGCAGATACACTGGAGAGACGAAGCTCAAATGCACACAGATACATAAACACACATGTACATGAACGAACACACATAAACAAACTGTGCTTTATAAAACCCTTTGTTCTGATTCTGAAGAGGCTGTTTAAAACAAGAAAGACATCCTGACATCAGTCCTGCTGCCTTTCGGAAAGTGAATCACAGATCTTCGGGGATACGTCCCAAATGGTGCCCTATTCCCTATTTAGTACACTACTTTTGACCAGGGCCCATAGTGCATATGAAGGGAATAGGGTGCCATTTGAGAGGCAGACTAGATTCTATTTGAAGTATGTAGACACAGGAAGCCAGAGGGAAACAGAGAGTTTATAGATTAAATGATCTTCTAAACGGAATCCCTCTGACAATTAAAACTATTGTGGAAACTTTCGTCATTCCAAACTATTTTAGGAACAGTTTCTGAATTCTATTATTTACATAGAAACAGTGGAACGACTCAGCCATTTGAAATGAATGAATAATTTGTACAATAGATTACAAACGATCTAAGGTATCTAGGTTTGGTGATGCCTGGTTGTTTATGTCATAATGACATTACTGTCTCATCCACTTCCTGCTCTATCTCATCCGATAGACCAATGGCATGTTTGTCTGCGATGTGGGTGTGTCCTGTTGCCGCAGCGAGGACCACTCACCTTCCACAGCTGACCATGATGCTGCCGACCCTATCGGTGAATCCGTAGGAGAACAGAGAGGGAACATCATCATCCATGATCTCCATCTTACGACCCTTGAACTCTCCAACCTCGAACAGGCAGATCTTGTGCTTCTCAGGGTCCTGAGAGAGAGGGGAGAGGGGGAAAGAGGGGAGGGAGGTGGGGGAGAGAGAGAGGTGGAGTTAAAAACTAACATAACATAACTAACAGATAACAGGCCGAACTGATCAATTTGGATAAATTAATGGATGGATGGATGGATGGATGAATAGATGAATGGATGAAAGGATGGATAGATGGATGAATATGGATGGATGAATGAATGAGTAGATGGATGGATGGATGGATGGATGGATGGATGGATGGATGAATGAATGAATGAACGGATGAACGAATGAACGAATGAATGAATGAATGAATGAATGAATGAATGAATGAATGAATGAATGAATGGATGGATAGATGGATGAATATGGATGGATGGATGGATGGATGGATGGATGGATGGATGGATGGATGGATGGATGAATAAATGAATGAATGAATAGATGAATGAATATGGATGGATGAATGAATGAATGAGTAGATGGAGGATGGATGGATGGATAAATGAATGAATAGATGAATAGATGAATATGGATGGATGTTAAGAGACTATCAGATACGCGCATGTAAATGTATTCTGGCCAATCACAGAGATGTAGTGCTGGAAAGATGGAAGGACAGAGTGATGGGGAGGGACAAATGGAGGAGTGTGTGACATACCATGCGGACGGGCCTGAAGGACAGCAGGTAGTCGTTCTTCTGACAGTTGCTCCAGGAGTCCCAGCGAGGGTACTCTCCCTTCTCCAGGATGAACATCTCACCACAGAAGTTCATCTGCTCATAACCCACGAAACTGATAGAGGGAGAAAGGGGGAGAGAGAGGGGGAGAGAGAGGGAGTGAGAGAGGGAGTGAGAGAGGGAGAGGGGAAGAGGGGTAAGGGAGGGGGAGGAGAGGGGGGGAGAGAGAGGGGGAGAGAGAGGGAGTGAGAGAGGGAGTGAGAGAGGGAGAGGGGTAAGGGAGGGGAGGACAGAGGGGGAGAGGGGTAATGGAGGGGAGGAGAGGGGGAGAGAGAGGGGAGAGAGAGGGAGTGAGAGAGGGAGTGGGAGAGGGAGAGGGGAAGAGGGGTAAGGGAGGGGAAGGACAGAGGGGGAGAGGGGTAAGGGAGGGGGAGGAGAGGGGGAGAGAGAGGGGGAGAGAGAGGGAGTGAGAGAGGGAGAGGGGAAGAGGGGTAAGGGAGGGGGAGGACAGAGGGGGAGGCGTAAGGGTGGGGGCGGAGATTGGGGGAGAGAGAGGGATAGGGGAAGAGGAGGGGTAAGGGCGGGGGAGGAGAGGGGGAGAGAGAGAGGCAGAAACACATTGAGAACCATGGTTGCAGCAACATTTGATAGGAATAAATGTTAGTTTGTGTTAGATTGACAAACAGGCATGGGTGTGTCATAGTAACGTTAGTGTAAGGAAAAGATTTCACTACAAGTGCATGTGGGAATTAGGTGTGTGTTGGTGAAGCTGAGGTGTGTGTGTGTGACACAAATGAGGTGTGTGTGTGTGTCGAGGGACAGGCTGGTACTCACGGCCCGCAGTCGACACGCAGGGAGCGGACCCTGTCCATGCCCATGTCACACACGTTCATGCACTCATTGGTGATCTCCATACAGCGACCCTGGAAGTTCTCCTGGTCGAAGACGCACATCTGAGATGGAGAGAGAGAGGGAGGGTGGGAGGGAGGGAGGGAGGGAGGGAGAGAGGGGGAGAGGGAGGGGGAGAGAGAGGGAGAGAGAGGGGGAGAGAGGGGGAGAGGGAGGGGGAGAGAGAGGGGGAGAGAGAGGTAGAGAGAGAAAGAGGTAGAGGGAGGGAGGGAGGGGAGGGAGGGAGGGAGGGAGGGAGGGAGGGGGAGGGAGGGAGGGAGGGAGGGAGGGAGGGAGGGAGGGAGGGAGGGAGAGAAAGAGGTAGAGGG
>NW_026284410.1:15000-46869 GCF_023373465.1 Oncorhynchus keta
GCTGAGCTCACAGCCAGGGAAGAATAGAAATCCCCCCATCATCAAAGAGAAGAGAGAGAGAGAGAGAGAGAGAGAGAGAGAGAGAGAGAGAGAGAGAGAGAGAGAGAGAGAGAGAGAGAGAGAGAGAGGAGAGAGAGAGAGAAAGAGAGAGAGAGAAAGAGAGAGAGAGAAAGAGAGAGAAAGAGAGGGAGAGATATGTAAATACTGCATGAGTACAGAGATATGTATGGTAGTTGGGGATGGAAGTGTTGTCATGATGCACAGGTCTGTCTGTGAAGTTTTTAAATGGTATTGATTTTGTACGTTTTTAAAATGTATTTTGAACCTTTATTTAACTAGGCAAGTCAGTTAAGAACAAATTCTTATTTACAATAACGGCCTACCAAAAGGCAAAATGCCTCCTGCAGGGACGGGGGACTGGGATTAAAAACAAATAAAAAATACAATATGAATATAGGACAACATTTTGGACCTGTTGTTATCAGGAACATGTTTTCATGGAACACTGTCATTTCCTCCACTATACATGAAGTCCTTATTCCTTCTCATCAGTTCCATTCATCCTTGGTTCTACCGTTTCTGTTTCACTCCCACTGGAAAGCCAGGTGTCCAACAGAAACCTGGGCCCATATTCATAAAGCGTGCTGATCTAGGATCAGGTCCCCCGGTCCATCTAATCTTATTTATTATGATCTAACAGGAAAACTGATCCTAGATCAGCACTACTTTGAGACGCGTTATGAATAGGGCCCTAAATCCTAAATCTGAGCTAAAGGTTATGATTGGTATTTGTAATTGTATTTATTATGGATCCCAATTAGTTCCTGCCAAGGCAGCAGCTACTCTTCCTGGGGTCCAACACAATTAAGGCAGTTTATACCATTTTAAAAACATTATAGTATATTCACAGATGTCTCAACACACTGATGTTGGGGTGGGGACATTTGATCCTAGATCAGTGCTTAGAGGTAACATCTGTTTGGAGAGAGATTGGTTGAGAGAGCAGAGAGTTAGATGGATCTCATTTGATAATATTTGATGGATAATAAAATTATCTTAAGGACAAGGAGATACATGTTTGAAAATAATATGGTCTATGGTCTATGGTAGTATGGTAGTATGGTAGTATTGTCTATAGTAGTATGGTCTGTGGGAGTATGGTAGTATGGTAGTATGGTCTATGGTAGTATGGTCTATGGTAGTATGGTGTATGGTAGTATGGTAGTATGGTAGTATGGTCTATGGTAGTATGGTAGTATGGTAGTATGGTCTATGGTAGTATGGTAGTATGGTAGTATGGTAGTATGGTCTATGGTAGTATGGTAGTATGGCCTATGGTAGTATGGTAGTATGGTAGTATGATAGTATGGTAGTATGGTAGTATGGTCTATGGTCTATGGTAGTATGTTAGTATGGTAGTATGGTCTATGATAGTATGGTCTGTGGGAGTATGGTATTATGGTAGTATGGTCTATGGTGGTATGGTAGTATGGTAGTATGGTGTATGGTGGTATGGTAGTATGGTAGTATGGTGTATGGTAGTATGGTAGTATGGTAGTATTGTC
Source organism: Oncorhynchus keta (assembly GCF_023373465.1). Classification (NCBI taxonomy): domain Eukaryota; kingdom Metazoa; phylum Chordata; class Actinopteri; order Salmoniformes; family Salmonidae; genus Oncorhynchus; species Oncorhynchus keta. Next base: position 16,566 of record NW_026284410.1, read on the forward strand.
TATAGTAGTATGGTCTGTGGGAGTATGGTGGTCTATGGTAGTATGGTCTATGGTAGTATGGTGTATGGTAGTATGGTAGTATGGTCCATGGTAGTATGGTAGTATGGCAGTATGGTAGTATGGTAGTATGGTCTATGGTAGTATGGTAGTATGGTAGTATGGTCTATGGTAGTATGGTAGTATGGTAGTATGGTCTATGGTAGTATGGTAGTATGGTAGTATGGTCTATGGTAGTATGGTAGTATGGCCTATGGTAGTATGGTAGTATGGTAGTATGGTAGTATGGTCTATGGTCTATGGTAGTATGTTAGTATGGTAGTATGGTCTATGGTAGTATGGTCTGTGGGAGTATGGTAGTATGGTAGTATGGTCTATGGTGGTATGGTAGTATGGTAGTATGGTCTATGGTAGTATGGTAGTATGGTAGTATGGTCTATGGTAGTATGGTAGTATGGTCTATGGTAGTATGGTAGTATGGTCTATGGTAGTATGGTAGTATGGCCTGTGGTAGTATGGTAGTATGGTCTATGGTAGTATGGTCTATGGTAGTATGGTAGTATGGTCTATGGTAGTATGGTCTATGGTAGTATGGTAGTATGGTCTATGGTAGTATGGTAGTATGGTAGTATGGTAGTATGGTAGTATGGTAGTATGGTCTATGGTCTATGGTAGTATGTTAGTATGGTAGTATGGTCTGTGGGAGTATGGTAGTATGGTAGTATGGTCTATGGTGGTATGGTAGTATGGTCTATGGTAGTATGGTAGTATGGTAGTATGGTCTATGGTAGTATGGTAGTATGGCCTGTGGTAGTATGGTAGTATGGTCTATGGTAGTATGGTCTATGGTAGTATGTTAGTATGGTAGTATGGTCTATGGTAGTATGGTCTGTGGGAGTATGGTAGTATGGTCTATGGTGGTATGGTAGTATGGTAGTATGGTCTATGGTAGTATGGTAGTATGGTCTATGGTAGTATGGTAGTATGGTCTATGGTAGTATGGTCTATGGTAGTATGGTCTATGGTAGTATGGTCTATGGTAGTATGGTAGTATGGTCTATGGTAGTATGGTAGTATGGTCTATGGTAGTATGGTAGTATGGTAGTGTGGTCTATGGTAGTATGGTAGTATGGTCTATGGTAGTATGGTAGTATGGTAGTGTGGTCTATGGTAGTATGGTAGTATGGTCTATGGTAGTATGGTAGTATGGTAGTATGGTCTATGGTAGTATGGTAGTATGGTCTATGGTAGTATGGTAGTATGGTCTATGGTAGTATGGTAGTATGGTCTATGGTAGTATGGTAGTATGGTCTATGGTAGTATGGTAGTATGGTAGTATGGTCTATGGTAGTATGGTAGTATGGTAGTATGGTCTATGGTAGTATGGTAGTATGGTCTATGGTAGTATGGTAGTATGGTCTATGTTAGTATGGTAGTATGGTCTATGGTAGTATGGTCTGTGGGAGTATGGTAGTATGGTAGTATGGTCTATGGTGGTATGGTAGTATGGCTTGTGGTAGTATGGTAGTATGGTCTATGGTAGTATGTTAGTATGGTAGTATGGTCTATGGTAGTTTGGTAGTATGGTAGTGTGGTCTATGGTCTATGGCAGTATGGTAGTATGGTCTGTGGTAGTATGGTAGTATGGTCTATGGTAGTATGGGCTATGGTAGTATGGTAGTATGGTAGTATGGTCTATGGTAGTATGGTAGTGTGGTAGTATGGTCTATGGTAGTACGGTAGTATGGTCTATTGTAGTATGATCTATGGTATTATGGTAGTATGGTAGTGTGGTCTATGGTAGTATGGTAGTATGGTCTATGGTAGTATGGTAGTGTGGTCTATGGTAGTATGGTCTATGGTAGTATGGTCTATGGTAGTATGGTAGTATGGTCTATGGTAGTATGGTAGTATGGTCTATGGTAGTATGGTAGTATGGTCTATGGTAGTATGGTCTATGGTAGTATGGTAGTATTGTCTATGGTAGTATGGTAGTGTGGTCTATGGTAGAATGGTAGTATTGTCTATGGTAGTATGGTAGTGTGGTCTATGGTAGAATGGTAGTATGGTAGTATGGTAGTATGGTCTATGGTAGTATGGTCTATGGTAGTATGGTCTATGGTAGTATGGTAGTATGGTCTATGGTAGTATGGTAGTATGGTCTATGGTAGTATGGTCTATGGTAGTATGGTCTATGGTAGTATGGTAGTATGGTCTATGGTAGTATGGTAGTATGGTAGTGTGGTCTATGGTAGTATGGTAGTATGGTCTATGGTAGTATGGTAGTATGGTAGTGTGGTCTATGGTAGTATGGTAGTATGGTCTATGGTAGTATGGTAGTATGGTAGTATGGTCTATGGTAGTATGGTAGTATGGTCTATGGTAGTATGGTAGTATGGTCTATGGTAGTATGGTAGTATGGTCTATGGTAGTATGGTAGTATGGTCTATGGTAGTATGGTAGTATGGTAGTATGGTCTCTGGTAGTATGGTAGTATGGTCTATGGTAGTATGGTAGTATGGTAGTATGGTATATGGTAGTATGGTAGTATGGTCTATTGTAGTATGATCTATGGTAGTATGGTAGTATGGTAGTGTGGTCTATGGTAGTATGGTAGTATGGTCTATGGTAGTATGGTAGTATGGTAGTGTGGTCTATGGTAGTATGGTAGTATGGTCTATGGTAGTATGGTAGTATGGTAGTATGGTCTATGGTAGTATGGTAGTATGGTCTATGGTAGTATGGTAGTATGGTCTATGGTAGTATGGTAGTATGGTCTATGGTAGTATGGTAGTATGGGCTATGGTAGTATGGTAGTATGGTCTATGGTAGCATGGTAGTAGGTAGTATGGTAGTATGGTCTATGGTAGTATGGTAGTGTGGTAGTATGGTCTATGGTAGTATGATCTATGGTAGTATGGTAGTATGGTAGTGTGGTCTATGGTAGTATGGTAGTATGGTCTATGGTAGTATGGTAGTGTGGTCTATGGTAGTATGGTCTATGGTAGTATGGTCTATGGTAGTATGGTAGTATGGTCTATGGTAGTATGGTAGTATGGTCTATGGTAGTACGGTAGTATGGTCTATGGTAGTATGGTCTATGGTAGTATGGTAGTATTGTCTATGGTAGTATGGTAGTGTGGTCTATGGTAGAATGGTAGTATTGTCTATGGTAGTATGGTAGTGTGGTCTATGGTAGAATGGTAGTATGGTAGTATGGTCTATGGTAGTATGGTCTATGGTAGTATGGTAGTATGGTCTATGGTAGTATGGTCTATGGTAGTATGGTAGTATGGTCTATGGTAGTATGGTAGTATGGTCTATGGTAGTATGGTCTATGGTAGTATGGTCTATGGTAGTATGGTCTATGGTAGTATGGTCTATGGTAGTATGGTAGTATGGTCTATGGTAGTATGGTCTATGGTAGTATGGTAGTATGGTCTATGGTAGTATGGTAGTATGGTCTATGGTAGTATGGTAGTATGGTAGTGTGGTCTATGGTAGTATGGTAGTATGGTCTATGGTAGTGTGGTCTATGGTAGTATGGTAGTATGGTCTATGGTAGTATGGTAGTATGGTAGTATGGTCTATGGTAGTATGGTAGTATGGTCTATGGTAGTATGGTAGTATGGTCTATGGTAGCATGGTAGTATGGGCTATGGTAGTATGGTAGTATGGTCTATGGTAGTATGGTAGTATGGTAGTATGGTAGTATGGTAGTATGGTCTATGGTAGCATGGTAGTATGGTAGTATGGTAGTATGGTCTATGGTAGTATGGTAGTGTGGTAGTATGGTCTATGGTAGTATGATCTATGGTAGTATGGTAGTATGGTAGTGTGGTCTATGGTAGTATGGTAGTATGGTCTATGGTAGTATGGTAGTGTGGTCTATGGTAGTATGGTCTATGGTAGTATGGTCTATGGTAGTATGGTAGTATGGTCTATGGTAGTACGGTAGTATGGTCTATGGTAGTATGGTCTATGGTAGTATGGTAGTATTGTCTATGGTAGTATGGTAGTGTGGTCTATGGTAGAATGGTAGTATTGTCTATGGTAGTATGGTAGTGTGGTCTATGGTAGAATGGTAGTATGGTAGTATGGTAGTATGGTCTATGGTAGTATGGTCTATGGTAGTATGGTAGTATGGTCTATGGTAGTATGGTCTATGGTAGTATGGTAGTATGGTCTATGGTAGTATGGTAGTATGGTCTATGGTAGTATGGTCTATGGTAGTATGGTCTATGGTAGTATGGTCTATGGTAGTATGGTCTATGGTAGTATGGTAGTATGGTCTATGGTAGTATGGTCTATGGTAGTATGGTAGTATGGTCTATGGTAGTATGGTAGTATGGTCTATGGTAGTATGGTAGTATGGTAGTGTGGTCTATGGTAGTATGGTAGTATGGTCTATGGTAGTATGGTAGTATGGTAGTGTGGTCTATGGTAGTATGGTAGTATGGTCTATGGTAGTATGGTAGTATGGTCTATGGTAGTATGGTAGTATGGTCTATGGTAGTATGGTAGTATGGTCTATGGTAGTATGGTAGTATGGTCTATGGTAGTATGGTAGTATGGTCTATGGTAGTATGGTAGTATGGTCTATGGTAGTATGGTAGTATGGTCTATGGTAGTATGGTAGTATGGTAGTATGGTCTCTGGTAGTATGGTAGTATGGTCTATGGTAGTATGGTAGTATGGTAGTATGGTCTATGGTAGTATGGTAGTATGGTCTATGGTAGTATGGTAGTATGGTCTATGGTAGTATGGTAGTATGGTCTATGGTAGTATGGTAGTATGGTCTATGGTAGTATGGTAGTATGGTCTATGGTAGTATGGTAGTATGGTCTATGGTAGTATGGTAGTATGGTCTATGGTAGTATGGTAGTATGGTAGTGTGGTCTATGGTAGTCCCCCTGTTATTTTGTCATTGTAGCTACACCAACAAGAACATCATGTGAATATACCTCACCAAAAGTAGGCCAACTATCTATAATAGGGATGTAGAAGTCACTTTACCTGCACTAAGCGGCGTCCTCCCAAACACAACCCAAGCCACACTGCTTCTTAACACAGCGCACATCCAACCCAGAAACCAGCCACACCAACGTGTCGGAGGAAACACCGTATACCTAGCCAGCGTGCACTGCGCCCAGCCCACCACAGGAGTCACTAGTGTGTGATGTGAGGTTATCCCCAAACCCTCCCTCGGACGACGCTAGGCCAATTGTGTGCCGCCCCATGGGCCTCCTGGTCGCGGCCGGCTGCGACAGACCCTGGGCTCCAACCCAGAGTCTCTGGTGGCACAGCCTTAGACCACTGCGCCAGCCGGGATGCCCCTTAGTGCACAATTTTTGACCGGGACCCATAGGAAATAGGGTGCCATTTGGAACATAGTCACAGATTCCACCTCATACCAGAGGTTCATGGTCTGTACAGTAGCCATTTTGGATCTGTGCCCTCATCAATTCTGAACAGTAGCATGTCTGGATGGGAGGAGTCTGTGGGGCCATAGAACAGGGGGCCGAGTTCCGTGCGATGCCACACAACAGAATGTTCAGATAGATATGTATCAAGTAGATGTGGCATCCCTTAAATTTTAAATGGGATTCCCTGAGAAAATCTGTAACCTCATCAAACAAATGAACACCCTTTCCCTATTCAAATGGGCATAGAACCTATTATGGTCAACTAACAGCCTTTTACACTATTAGAATACGCTTTCGTGACATTATTATGTGTTGGGCCAGGCTGCTGGACCTAACATTGTGTGAATATCAACCATAGAGATGGAAAGAGGTCTCATCTTTGCCATTATGGAAACTGTGATAGCATGGGCAGCGCCATTGAGGCTATTTCCATTGAAAATAGTAAATGTTCTACTTTTGTGTTTGATAAAACTGTCAAGCTTATAATAGTGATTTATCCTCACCTGTGGTGCTGGAGTCCTGAACCAAATGTTGTGTGTCATTCATTCATTGTGGCCACTAAATGATGATATAGAATAACAGCCATTAACAAACCAGAGGCAACCCAATTTGAAGATGCTCTGCTCCCTTTAAACCCGTAGGAATCCCCATCCAGTTGACTACTTTAAAATGGTGGAAGCCCTCAATGACAATGTCCATGCTAAAATGGGTTATATCCAAGATGATTCCTCTAAATATCTCTATGATATGAACCCACAGCGTTAACTAAGGGATAAAGCATTTCTAAATGGTGTCCTCTCCATTTTCTAGGGTCAATTTGGGGTCATGTGCATTTGAGTGTTTCTTTGTTTGTTTCTTTGCGTTGTTTGTAACTTTTTTTTAAAACTTATTTTGTACATAATGTTATTTTTGTAAATAACAGCTGGTGCACGATATCTTAGGAAGTCTTGAGCTATTGCTCGCCTGAGGTAGAGTATCTCATGATAAGCTGTAGACCACACTATCTACCTAGAGAGTTATCATCTTTATTTCTCATAGCTGTTTATATACCACCAGAGACTGAGGCTGGCACTAAGACCCCATTGAATGAGCTGTATTCCGCCAAAAGCAAACAAGAAAACGTTCACCCAGAGGCGGCACTCCTAGCAGACGGGAACGTTAACGCAGGGAAACTTACATCCGTTTTACCAAATTTCAGCATGTTAAATGTACAACCAGAGGGAAAAAATCTCTGGACCACCTTTTCTCCACTCACAAAGAGACGCATACAAACCTCTCCCTCGCCCTCCATTTGGCAAATCTGACCATAATTCTATCCTCCTGATTCCTGCAAAAATGAAAGCAGGAGGCACCTGTGTCTCTGTCAATAAAAAAGTGGTCAGATGAAGCAGATGCTAAGCTAAAGGACTGTTTTGCTAGCACAGACTGGAATGTGTTCCTCCGATGGCATTGAGGAGTACATCACATCAGTCATCAGCTTCATCAATAAGTGCATCGATGACGTCATCCCCACAGTGACCGTACGTACATACCCCAACCAGAAGCAATGGATTACAGGCAACAGCCGCATTGAGCTAAAGGCTAGAGCTGCCGCTTTCAAGGAGCGGGACTCTCACCTGGAAGCTTATAAGAAATCCCGCTCTGCCCTCTGACGAACCATCAAACAGCCAAGCGTCAATACAGGACTAAGATCGAATCGACCTATACCGGCTCTGACGTTCGTCGGATGTGGCAGGGCTTGCAAACCATTACAGGCTACAAAGGGAAGCACAGCCGAGAGCTGCCCAATGACACGAGCCTACCAGACGAGCTAAACTACTTTTATGCTCGCTTCGAGGCAAATAACACTGAAACATGCATGAGAGCACCAGCTGTTCCGGAAGAGTGTGTGATCACGCTCTCCGCAGCCGATGTGGGTAAGACCTTTAAACACGTCAACATTCACAAGCCCGCAGGGCCAGACGGATTACCAGGACATGTACTGTGACCATGCGCTGACCAACTGGCAAGTGTCTTCACTGACATTTTCAAACTCTCCCTGTCCAAGTCCTTAATAACAAGATGTATTAAGCAGACCACCATAGTCCCTGTGTCCAAGAACACTAAGGTAACCTGTCTAAATGACTACCGACCCGTAGCACTCACATCTGTTGCCATGAAGTGCTTTGAAAGGCTGGTTATGGCTCACATCAACACCATTATCCCAGAAACCCTAGATCCACTCCAATTTGCATACCGCCCCACCAGATCAACAGATGATGCAATCTCTATTGCACTCCACACTGCCCTTTCCCACCTTGACAAAAGGAACACCTATGTGAGAATGCTATTCATTGACTACAGCTCGACATTCAACACCATAGTGCCCTCAGAACTCAATCAATAAGTTAAGGACCCTGGGACTTAACACCTCCCTCTGCAACTGGATCCTGGACTTCCTGACGGGCCGCCCCCAGGTGGTAAGGGTAGGTAACACACACATCCGCCACGCTGATCCTAAACACAGGGGCCCCTCAGGGGGTGTGTGCTCAGTCCCCTCCTGTTCACTCACGACTGCATGGCCAGGCACGACTCCAACACCATCATTATGTTTGCCGTTGACACAACAGTGGTCATCGACAACGACGAGACAGCCTACAGGGAGGAGGTCAGAGACCTGGCCGTGGGGTGCCAGGATAACAACCTCTCCCTCAACGTGATCAAGACAAAGGAGATGATTGTGGACTACATGAAAAAGAGGACCGAGTACGCCCCCATTTTCATTGACGGGGCTGTAGTGGAGAAGGTTGAGAGCTTCAAGTTCCTTGGTGTCCACATCACCAAACAAACTAACATGGTCCAAGCACACCAAGACAGTCGTGAAGAGGGCACGACACAACCTATTCCCCTTCAGGAAACCGAAAAGATTTGGCATGGGTCCTCAGATCCTCAAAAGGTTCTACAGCTGCACCATCGAGAGCATCCTGACTGTTTGCAACACTGCCTGGTATGGCAACTGCTTGGCCTCCGACCGCAAGGCACCACCGAGGGTAGTGCAAACAGCCCAGTACATCACCGGGGCCAAGCTTCCTGCCATCCAGGACCTCTATACCAGGCGGTGTAAGAGGAAGGCCCTAAAATCACCAAAGACTCCAGCCAACCTAGTAATAGACTGTTCTCTCTGCTACTGCATGGCAAGCGGTACCGGAGCGCCAAGTCTAGGTCCAAGAGGCTTCTAAAACAGCCCAAAGCCATAAGACTCCTGAACATCTAATCAAATGGCTACCTAGACTATTTGCATTGCCCCCCCCCTCTTTCACACCTCTGCTACTCTCTGTAGTTATCATCTATGCATTGTCACTTTAATAACTCTACCTACATGTACATATTACCTCAACTAACCGGTGCCCCCGCACATTGACTCTGTACCGGTACCCCCCCTGTGTATAGTCTCGCTATTGTTATTTTACTGTTGCTCTTTAATTACTTGTTACTTTTATTTCTTAATCTTATCCATATTTTTTAAACTGCATTGTTGGTTAGGGCTTGTAAGTAAGCATTTCACTGTAAGGTCTACACTTGTTGTATTCGGCGCATGTGACTAATAAAATACAATTTGATTTGATTTGATTAAGGAATCACAACAGCTCTATGAAAGGCATTTTCATCTGCAACATCTAAGTAGGATGCCCCACTACAGCACGTTCAGATAGAAATATATCATGTAGAATATACATGCTACTCATTCATATAGGAATCATGTCAGTTACAAGACATTTCTATCTGCACCATTTGGAAAGAAATAGGCTCGAGGCTCGGCTCTCTCCTCTCGACCACTATTAAAATCTTGACATTTCAGTCATCAATTTGCGGCCTGCATCAACATGATTTAAAAATAGCCTCTCTGGTATGTAAATGTGGAATTCCTACCATAATGTTCTTAGTCTAAAATCTGCAACCTCACTGTTCAAATAATATTGTTGCACATGAAATATACCAAATATGAAGTTTGTATGTAAACAGTCAGCCACCAGCCTGCCATAACCTCCTCAAATGTTCTAGCTCAGAGGTCAAGGGTTAAATGAGGTCATCAGGAACTGTGTGTGTGTATGTGTGGAGGGGGGTCACCATGACAACAGTGTGAACTCGCCAGTACTATGGGCTTGGATAAACAGAACATCATGTATTGGCCTAACATCTCTAGTATAGCCTAGCCTACTGCTGTAACCTACTACAATTTTAGCTCACAAATGTATGGCTGTGACTTGACATTGTGACTTGACATGCTTCTATAGAATAGGCTATATTACTAGGGTTAGTATATTATGCTATATCAATACTAACATCTAATTTGATTGAAGTCAATGTGATAGGCAAGGCAGCTATTTCATAACATTATCTCTACATTTAACTGAAGTCACACTCTTTGACACTAATTTCTAGTTTCGTTCATTTTACTAAATGTTTTCCTCTAAAAGCACACAGTGGTCTGACCACAGCACAGGAGAGGTAAATTCTTGTCATTCTCTACCTACAGCGAGGTCATTGTTAATGCTCTACCTACAGCCCGGCCATTGTTAATGCTATACGATGGCACTGCTGACCTATACGAATATAACGGCGTTCGGCCCAGCGTCGGGCCCCCCCCCATTCACTCTGAACGGACCGCGAACATGACTGTCCCACCATGCATTCAACCGGTACTATATTATCTGCTGAGTCAACAAGGCGCACACCCGACCTCATAGGAAACAAATAAAGGGAGAGATAGGGGTGGGGTTGGGGGGGACTCGTGTATTGCTCACACGGCCGCGTGCACCATAGGACACATTTACGCACCGATACACAGAGGGGTGCCGAAATAGAAACACGCGCACGGGCGTGTTAACTTTACCCCCAACTAATTTACACCTCACTCACACAGACATGATGAAACGCGCACACGCACGCACGTTGTCGCCAGTGGAGACACGCGGGCCACCGTGGACTGCGGTATAAAACAGAAGAGCCAGATTGTCACAAAACTCTACGTAAAAGGATTGGCGCGTGAGAGAGGAGAGGAGACGAACCAGGTAAGCCCTCAGTCCTGGTTGAACCGAATAGCCCATGGTGTTTCAACAGAAAGGATTTAGGCCTAGGTTATCCACCGGCGTAACACTCATAATTGGATAAACATTTTGAGAAGTATTTCTTAGCCTATATTTATAAAAAATATTAAATGTAATTTTAGGCCTAGTCCAAATAGGGTTCGTTGTTGGTGATGGAATAAATATAGGCTGTTATTAGAAATTGATAACGTTAAGTTATTGGATTCTGTGTTGGCTTATGTTACAGTATGTTTTATAAAATGGTTTTAACCAGTTTTTAACTTTTACATAAAAAAAAAACACTTTTTGTAAGGATTGTCACAACATCTTTGGGGATATGCTATACTCGGCTACCATGACCTTTTATTAGAGTTTTTGGATGATGGCAGTAATGTTAGTTGTTTGTGGTTCCATCAGAATGGAAATAATAATAATAATAATAATAATAATAATAATAATTATAATAATAATAATAATCTCGAACATGAGGACATTTCCAGACATCATCATTAACATATTTCATAGATTACTGGGAACGCTTAAACAATATTAAAGGATTTTAATACATTGAATTGTAATCTATCCTAGTTTAAATGATGAAACTTCCCTCTCATGCCACCTCTCTCTCTCCCCTCTCCCTTCTCTCTCCCCCTTCTCTCTCTCTCTCCCTTCTCTCTCTCTCTCCCCCTTCTCTCTCTCTCTCCCCCCCTTCTCTCTCTCTCCCCTCTCCCCCTCCTCCCTCCCCTCTCCCTCTCCCCTCTCTCCCTCCCCCCCTCTCTCTCTCTCCCCCTCTCTCTCCCCCTCCCTCCCCTCTCCCTCCCCCTCTCTCTCCCCCTCTCTATAGACATGAATAGAGCTACTAAAACCCACATGACCTCTCCCATGTTTTTCCCTGGCATGGGTATGGCCCCTTTTTTCAAGGTGATCTCACACACACACACATATTTAAATAATTGATTATATGACTTACACAAACACACTAATATGTATCTATCTGTCGCTGTAGGTGACTGTGTTTGAGCAGGAGCACTTCCAGGGCAAGTGCCAGGAGTTTACCTCTGAGTGCTGTAACATCCAGAACTGTGGTCTGGACAACATCCGTTCTATCAGAGTGGAGAGTGGAGCGTGAGTCTCTTACAACCCTGGTTGTCTGTGGAGGCTGTGTGTGTGAGTGGAGGTATCGGTGTGTGTGTGTGTGTGTGTGTGTGTGTGTGTGTGTGTGTGTGTGTGTGTGTGTGTGTGTGTGTGTGTGTGTGTGTGTGTGTGTGTGTGTTGGTGGAGCGTGAGTCTCTTACAACCCTGGTTGTCTGTGGAGGCTGTGTGTGTGAGTGGAGGTATCGGTGTGTGTGTGTGTGTTGGTGAGTGGGGGTATCTGTGTTTGGTGTTTGTCTGTGTGGGTGGGTGGGTGGGGGTATCGGTGTGTGTGTTGGTGGAGCGTGAGTCTCTTACAACCCTGGTTGTCTGTGGAGGCTGTGTGTGTGAGTGGAGGTATCGGTGTGTGTGTGTGTGTGTGTGTGTTGGTGGAGCGTGAGTCTCTTACAACCCTGTTTGTCTGTGGAGGCTGTGTGTGTGAGTGGAGGTATCGGTGTGTGTGTGTGTGTGTGTTGGTGGAGCGTGAGTCTCTTACAACCCTGGTTGTCTGTGGAGGCTGTGTGTGTGAGTGGAGGTATCGGTGTGTGTGTGTTGGTGGAGCATGAGTCTCTTACAACCCTGGTTGTCTGTGGAGGCTGTGTGTGTGAGTGGAGGTATCGGTGTGTGTGTGTGTGTGTGTTGGTGGAGCGTGAGTCTCTTACAACCCTGGTTGTCTGTGGAGGCTGTGTGTGTGAGTGGAGGTATCGGTGTGTGTGTGTTGGTGAGTGGGGCTATCTGTGTTTGGTGTTTGTCTGTGTGGGTGGGTGGGTGGGTGGGGGTATGATTCTCTGTGCTGTAGCCTGTTGTCATGGTCAACCATTGACCACCAGGGTGGGGTGTTGTCCCTCTGTCCTGCTCTTTTCTCATTGTATTTTAATCTGTCCCCTTCTCTCGTTGAATGAAATGCAACATGTCAGTAACTCTCTCTCTCCCCTCTGTCCTCTTCTATCTCTGAATGTAACATGTCAGTAACTCTCTCTCCTCCCTCTCTATCCTCTTCTCTCGTTGAATGTAACTAGTCAGTAACTCTCTCCTCCCTCTCTGTCCCCTTCTATCTCTGAATGTAACTAGTCAGTAACTCTCTCTCCTCCTCTCTCTGTCCTCTTCTATCTCTGAATGTAACTAGTCAGTAACTCTCTCTCCTCCCTCTGTCCTCTTCTATCTCTGAATGTAACTAGTCAGTAACTCTCTCCTCCCTCTCTGTCCCCTTCTATCTCTGAATGTAACTAGTCAGTAACTCTCTCTCCTCCCTCTCTGTCCTCTTCTATCTCTGAATGTCAGTAACTCTCTGAATGTAACTAGTCAGTAACTCTCTCTCCTCCTCTCTCTGTCCCCTTCTATCTCTGAATGTAACTAGTCAGTAACTCTCTCCTCCCTCTCTGTCCCCTTCTATCTCTGAATGTAACTAGTCAGTAACTCTCTCCTCCCTCTCTGTCCCCTTCTATCTCTGAATGTAACATGTCAGTAACTCTCTCTCCTCCCTCTCTGTCCTCTTCTATCTCTGAATGTAACTAGTCAGTAACTCTCTCCTCCCTCTCTGTCCCCTTCTATCTCTGAATGTAACTAGTCAGTAACTCTCTCCTCCCTCTCTGTCCCCTTCTATCTCTGAATGTAACTAGTCACTAACTCTCTCCTCCTCTCTGTCCTCTTCTATCTCTGAATGTAACTAGTCAGTAACTCTCTCCTCCCTCTCTGTCCTCTTCTATCTCTGAATGTAACTAGTCAGTAACTCTCTCCTCCCTCTCTGTCCTCTTCTATCTCTGAATGTAACTAGTCAGTAACTCTCTCCTCCCTCTCTGTCCTCTTCTATCTCTGAATGTAACTAGTCAGTAACTCTCTCTCCTCCCTCTGTCCTCTTCTATCTCTGAATGTAACTAGTCAGTAACTCTCTCCTCCCTCTCTGTCCTCTTCTATCTCTGAATGTAACATGTCTGTAACTCTCTCCTCCCTCTCTATCCTCTTCTATCTCTGAATGTAACTAGTCAGTAACTCTCTCTCCTCCCTCTCTCTCCTCCCTCTCTATCCTCTTCTATCTCTGAATGTAACTAGTCAGTAACTCTCTCCTCCCTCTCTGTCCCCTTCTATCTCTGAATGTAACTAGTCAGTAACTCTCTCCTCCCTCTCTGTCCTCTTCTATCTCTGAATGTAACTAGTCAGTAACTCTCTCTCCTCCTCTCTCTGTCCTCTTCTATCTCTGAATGTAACTAGTCAGTAACTCTCTCCTCCCTCTCTGTCCCCTTCTATCTCTGAATGTAACTAGTCAGTAACTCTCTCCTCCCTCTCTGTCCTCTTCTATCTCTGAATGTAACTAGTCAGTAACTCTCTCCTCCCTCTCTGTCCCCTTCTATCTCTGAATGTAACTAGTCAGTAACTCTCTCTCCTCCCTCTCTGTCCTCTTCTATCTCTGAATGTAACTAGTCAGTAACTCTCTCCTCCCTCTCTGTCCCCTTCTATCTCTGAATGTAACATGTCAGTAACTCTCTCTCCTCCCTCTCTGTCCCCTTCTATCTCTGAATGTAACTAGTCAGTAACTCTCTCCTCCCTCTCTGTCCCCTTCTATCTCTGAATGTAACTAGTCAGTAACTCTCTCCTCCCTCTCTGTCCCCTTCTATCTCTGAATGTAACATGTCAGTAACTCTCTCTCCTCCCTCTCTGTCCCCTTCTATCTCTGAATGTAACTATGTCAGTAACTCTCTCTCCTCCCTCTCTGTCCCCTTCTATCTCTGAATGTAACTTGTCAGTAACTCTCTCTCCTCCCTCTCTGTCCTCTTCTATCTCTGAATGTAACTAGTCAGTAACTCTCTCCTCCCTCTCTGTCCCCTTCTATCTCTGAATGTAACTAGTCAGTAACTCTCTCTCCTCCCTCTCTGTCCTCTTCTATCTCTGAATGTAACTAGTCAGTAACTCTCTCTCCCCTCTCTGTCCTCTTCTATCTCTGAATGTAACTAGTCAGTAACTCTCTCTCCTCCCTCTCTCTCCTCCCTCTCTGTCCTCTTATATCTCTGAATGTAACTAGTCAGTAACTCTCTCTCCTCCCTCTCTGTCCTCTTCTATCTCTGAATGTAACTAGTCAGTAACTCTCTCTCCTCCCTCTCTCTCCTCCCTCTCTGTCCTCTTATATCTCTGAATGTAACTAGTCAGTAACTCTCTCTCCTCCCTCTCTGTCCTCTTCTATCTCTGAATGTAACTAGTCAGTAACTCTCTCTCCTCCCTCTCTGTCCTCTTCTATCTCTGAATGTAACTAGTCAGTAACTCTCTCTCCTCCCTCTCTGTCCTCTTCTATCTCTGAATGTAACTAGTCAGTAACTCTCTCTCCTCCCTCTCTGTCCTCTTCTATCTCTGAATGTAACTAGTCAGTAACTCTCTCTCCTCCCTCTCTCTCCTCCCTCTCTGTCCTCTTCTATCTCTGAATGTAACATGTCAGTAACTCTCTCTCCCTACCCCATGTAGCTGGGTGGGCTTTGAGCATCATGACTTCCAGGGCCAGCAGTTCATCCTGGAGAGAGGAGAGTACCCCCACTGGGACGCCTACAGCGGCTCCCTGTCCTACCACGTGGAGCGCCTCATGTCCCTGCGCCCCATCTACTGCGCTGTGTGGACTGTGTGTGTGTGTGTGTGTGTGTGTGTGTGTGTGTGTGTGTGTGTGTGTGTGTGTGTGTGTGTGTGTGTGTGTGTGTGTGTGTGTGTGTGTGTGTGTGTGTGTGTGTGTGTGTGTGGGGAGAGAGAAAGTATTCTATGCGAGAGATGGATACATAGAGAGCGTTAGTGGAAAGAGTGTCAGTATTCTATGTTAGTGTTTATAGAAGACAGTATTCTATGTTAGTGTTTATAGAAGACAGTATTCTATGTTAGTGTTTATAGAAGACAGTATTCTAGTTAGTGTTTATAGAAGACAGTATTCTATGTTAGTGTTTATAGAAGCCAGTGGTCAGTATTCTATGTTAGTGTTTATAGAAGACAGTATTCTATGTTAGTGTTTATAGAAGACAGTATTCTATGTTAGTGTTTATAGAAGACAGTATTCTATGTTAGTGTTTATAGAAGACAGTAAGTGTGTTTATAGAAGACAGTATTCTATGTTAGTGTTTATAGAAGACAGTATTCTATGTTAGTGTTTATAGAAGACAGTGGTCAGTATTCTATGTTAGTGTTTATAGAAGACAGTATTCTATGTTAGTGTTTATAGAAGACAGTATTCTATGTTAGTGTTTATAGAAGACAGTATTCTATGTTAGTGTTTATAGAAGACAGTATTCTATGTTAGTGTTTATAGAAGACAGTGGTCAGTATTCTATGTTAGTGTTTATAGAAGACAGTATTCTATGTTAGTGTTTATAGAAGACAGTATTCTATGTTAGTGTTTATAGAAGACAGTATTCTATGTTAGTGTTTATAGAAGACAGTATTCTATGTTAGTGTTTATAGAAGACAGTATTCTATGTTAGTGTTTATAGAAGACAGTATTCTATGTTAGTGTTTATAGAAGACAGTATTCTATGTTAGTGTTTATAGAACACAGTGGTCAGTATTCTATGTTAGTGTTTATAGAAGCCAGTGGTCAGTATTCTATGTTAGTGTTTATAGAAGACAGTATTCTATGTTAGTGTTTATAGAAGACAGTATTCTATGTTAGTGTTTATAGAACACAGTGGTCAGTATTCTATGTTAGTGTTTATAGAAGACAGTATTCTATGTTAGTGTTTATAGAAGACAGTATTCTATGTTAGTGTTTATAGAAGACAGTATTCTATGTTAGTGTTTATAGAAGACAGTGGTCAGTATTCTATGTTAGTGTTTATAGAAGACAGTATTCTATGTTAGTGTTTATAGAAGACAGTATTCTATGTTAGTGTTTATAGAAGACAGTATTCTATGTTAGTGTTTATAGAAGACTATGTTGGTTTATCAGTATTCTATGGTAGTGTTTATAGAAGACAGTATTCTATGTTAGTGTTTATAGAAGACAGTATTCTATGTTAGTGTTTATAGAACACAGTGGTCAGTATTCTATGTTAGTGTTTATAGAAGACAGTATTCTATGTTAGTGTTTATAGAAGACAGTATTCTATGTTAGTGTTTATAGAAGACAGTATTCTATGTTAGTGTTTATAGAAGACAGTATTCTATGTTAGTGTTTATAGAAGACAGTATTCTATGTTAGTGTTTATAGAAGACAGTATTCTATGTTAGTGTTTATAGAAGACAGTATTCTATGTTAGTGTTTATAGAAGACAGTATTCTATGTTAGTGTTTATAGAAGACAGTATTCTATGTTAGTGTTTATAGAAGACAGTATTCTATGTTAGTGTTTATAGAAGACAGTATTCTATGTTAGTGTTTATAGAAGACAGTATTCTATGTTAGTGTTTATAGAAGACAGTATTCTATGTTAGTGTTTATAGAAGACAGTATTCTATGTTAGTGTTTATAGAAGACAGTATTCTATGTTAGTGTTTATAGAAGACAGTATTCTATGTTAGTGTTTATAGAAGACAGTATTCTATGTTAGTGTTTATAGAAGACAGTATTCTATGTTAGTGTTTATAGAAGACAGTATTCTATGTTAGTGTTTATAGAAGACAGTATTCTATGTTAGTGTTTATAGAAGACAGTATTCTATGTTAGTGTTTATAGAAGACAGTATTCTATGTTAGACAGTATTCTATGTTAGTGTTTATAGAAGACAGTATTCTATGTTAGTGTTTATAGAAGACAGTATTCTATGTTAGTGTTTATAGAAGACAGTATTCTATGTTAGTGTTTATAGAAGACAGTATTCTATGTTAGTGTTTATAGAAGACAGTATTCTATGTTAGTGTTTATAGAAGACAGTATTCTATGTTAGTGTTTATAGAAGTATTCTATGTTAGTGTTTATAGAAGACAGTATTCTATGTTAGTGTTTATAGAAGACAGTATTCTATGTTAGTGTTTATAGAAGACAGTATTCTATGTTAGTGTTTATAGAAGACAGTATTCTATGTTAGTGTTTATAGAAGACAGTATTCTATGTTAGTGTTTATAGAAGACAGTATTCTATGTTAGTGTTTATAGAAGACAGTATTCTATGTTAGTGTTTATAGAAGACAGTATTCTATGTTAGTGTTTATAGAAGACTATGTTAGTGTTTATAGAAGACAGTATTCTATGTTAGTGTTTTAGAAGAAGACAGTATAGAAGACAGTATTCTATGTTAGTGTTTATAGAAGACAGTATTCTATGTTAGTGTTTATAGAAGTGGTCAGTATTCTATGTTAGTGTTTATAGAAGACAGTATTCTATGTTAGTGTTTATAGAAGACAGTATTCTATGTTAGTGTTTATAGAAGACAGTATTCTATGTTAGTGTTTATAGAAGACAGTATTCTATGTTAGTGTTTATAGAAGACACATTCTATGTTAGTGTTTATAGAAGACAGTATTCTATGTTAGTGTTTATAGAAGACAGTATTCTATGTTAGTGTTTATAGAAGACAGTAAGTGTTTATAGAAGACAGTATTCTATGTTAGTGTTTATAGAAGACAGTATTCTATGTTAGTGTTTATAGAAGACAGTATTCTATGTTAGTGTTTATAGAAGACAGTATTCTATGTTAGTGTTTATAGAAGACAGTATTCTATGTTAGTGTTTATAGAAGACAGTATTCTATGTTAGTGTTTATAGAAGACAGTATTCTATGTTAGTGTTTATAGAAGACAGTATTCTATGTTAGTGTTTATAGAAGACAGTATTCTATGTTAGTGTTTATAGAAGACAGTATTCTATGTTAGTGTTTATAGAAGACAGTATTCTATGTTAGTGTTTATAGAAGACAGTATTCTATGTTAGTGTTTATAGAAGACAGTATTCTATGTTAGTGTTTATAGAAGACAGTATTCTATGTTAGTGTTTATAGAAGACAGTATTCTATGTTAGTGTTTATAGAAGACAGTATTCTATGTTAGTGTTTATAGAAGACAGTATTCTATGTTAGTGTTTATAGAAGACAGTATTCTATGTTAGTGTTTATAGAAGACAGTATTCTATGTTAGTGTTTATAGAAGACAGTGGTCAGTATTCTATGTTAGTGTTTATAGAAGACAGTATTCTATGTTAGTGTTTATAGAAGACAGTATTCTATGTTAGTGTTTATAGAAGACAGTATTCTATGTTAGTGTTTATAGAAGACAGTATTCTATGTTAGTGTTTATAGAAGACAGTATTCTATGTTAGTGTTTATAGAAGACAGTATTCTATGTTAGTGTTTATAGAAGACAGTATTCTATGTTAGTGTTTATAGAAGACAGTATTCTATGTTAGTGTTTATAGAAGACAGTATTCTATGTTAGTGTTTATAGAAGACAGTATTCTATGTTAGTGTTTATAGAAGACAGTATTCTATGTTAGTGTTTATAGAAGACAGTATTCCATGTTAGTGTTTATAGAAGACAGTATTCTATGTTAGTGTTTATAGAAGACAGTATTCTATGTTAGTGTTTATAGAAGACAGTATTCTATGTTAGTGTTTATAGAAGACAGTATTCTATGTTAGTGTTTATAGAAGACAGTATTCTATGTTAGTGTTTATAGAAGACAGTATTCTATGTTAGTGTTTATAGAAGACAGTATTCTATGTTAGTGTTTATAGAAGACAGTATTCTATGTTAGTGTTTATAGAACACAGTGGTCAGTATTCTATGTTAGTGTTTATAGAAGACAGTATTCTATGTTAGTGTTTATAGAAGACAGTATTCTATGTTGTGTTTATAGAAGACAGTATTCTATGTTAGTGTTTATAGAAGACAGTATTCTATGTTAGTGTTTATAGAAGACAGTATTCTATGTTAGTGTTTATAGAATTCTACAGTGGTCAGTATTCTATGTTAGTGTTTATAGAAGACAGTATTCTATGTTAGTGTTTATAGAAGACAGTATTCTATGTTAGTGTTATATAGTATTCTATGTTACAGTATTCTATGTTAGTGTTTATAGAAGACAGTATTCTATGTTAGTGTTTATAGAAGACAGTATTCTATGTTAGTGTTTATAGAAGACAGTATTCTATGTTAGTGTTTATAAAAGACAGTATTCTATGTTAGTGTTTATAGAAGACAGTATTCTATGTTAGTGTTTATAGAAGAAGTATTCATGTTAGTGTTTATAAAAGACAGTATTCTATGTTATGTTAGTGTTTATAGAAGACAGTATTCTATGTTAGTGTTTATAGAAGACAGTATTCTATGTTAGTGTTTATAGAAGACAGTATTCTATGTTAGTGTTTATAGAAGACAGTATTCTATGTTAGTGTTTATAGAAGACAGTATTCTATGTTAGTGTTTATAGAAGACAGTATTCTATGTTAGTGTTTATAGAAGACAGTATTCTATGTTAGTGTTTATAGAAGACAGTATTCTATGTTAGTGTTTATAGAAGACAGTATTCTATGTTAGTGTTTATAGAAGACAGTATTCTATGTTAGTGTTTTATAAAAGACAGTATTCTATGTTAGTGTTTATAGAAGACAGTATTCTATGTTAGTGTTTATAGAAGACAGTATTCTATGTTAGTGTTTATAGAAGACAGTATTCTATGTTAGTGTTTATAGAAGACAGTATTCTATGTTAGTGTTTATAGAAGACAGTGGTCATGTTAGTGTTTATAGAAGACAGTATTCTATGTTAGTGTTTATAGAAGACAGTATTCTATGTTAGTGTTTATAAAAGACAGTATTCTATGTTAGTGTTTATAGAAGACAGTATTCTATGTTAGTGTTTATAGAAGACAGTATTCTATGTTAGTGTTTATAGAAGACAGTATTCTATGTTAGTGTTTATAGAAGACAGTATTCTATGTTAGTGTTTATAGAAGACAGTATTCTATGTTAGTGTTTATAAAAGACAGTATTCTATGTTAGTGTTTATAGAAGACAGTATTCTATGTTAGTGTTTATAGAAGACAGTATTCTATGTTAGTGTTTATAGAAGACAGTATTCTATGTTAGTGTTTATAAGACAGTATTCTAGTTAGTGTTTATCAGTATTCTATGTTAGTGTTTATAGAAGACAGTATTCTATGTTAGTGTTTATAGAAGACAGTATTCTATGTTAGTGTTTATAGAAGACAGTATTCTATGTTAGTGTTTATAGAAGACAGTATTCTATGTTAGTGTTTATAGAACAGTACTAGTTGGTCAGTATTCTATGTTAGTGTTTATAGAAGACAGTATTCTATGTTAGTGTTTATGTATTTAGTGTTTATAGAAGACAGTATTCTATGTTAGTGTTTATAGAAGACAGTATTCTATGTTAGTGTTTATAGAAGACAGTATTCTATGTTAGTGTTTATAGAAGACAGTATTCTATGTTAGTGTTTATAGAAGACAGTATTCTATGTTAGTGTTTATAGAAGACAGTATTCTATGTTAGTGTTTATAGAAGACAGTATTCTATGTTAGTGTTTATAGAAGACAGTATTCTATGTTAGTGTTTATAGAAGACAGTATTCTATGTTAGTGTTTATAGAAGACAGTATTTATAGTTTATAGAAGACAGTATTCTATGTTAGTGTTTATAGAAGACAGTATTCTATGTTAGTGTTTATAGAAGACAGTATTTATGTTAGTGTTTATAGAAGACAGTATTCTATGTTAGTGTTTATAGAAGACAGTATTCTATGTTAGTGTTTATAGAAGACAGTATTCTATGTTAGTGTTTATAGAAGACAGTATTCTATGTTAGTGTTTATAGAAGACAGTATTCTATGTTAGTGTTTATAGAAGACAGTATTCTATGTTAGTGTTTATAGAAGACAGTATTCTATGTTAGTGTTTATAGAAGACAGTATTCTATGTTAGTGTTTATAGAAGACAGTATTCTATGTTAGTGTTTATAGAAGACAGTATTCTATGTTAGTGTTTATAGAAGACAGTATTCTATGTTAGTGTTTATAGAAGACAGTATTCTATGTTAGTGTTTATAGAAGACAGTATTCTATGTTAGTGTTTATAGAAGACAGTATTCTATGTTAGTGTTTATAGAAGACAGTATTCTATGTTAGTGTTTATAGAAGACAGTATTCTATGTTAGTGTTTATAGAAGACAGTATTCTATGTTAGTGTTTATAGAAGACAGTATTCTATGTTAGTGTTTATAGAAGACAGTATTCTATGTTAGTGTTTATAGAAGACAGTATTCTATGTTAGTGTTTATAGAAGACAGTATTCTATGTTAGTGTTTATAGACAGACAGTATTCTATGTTAGTGTTTATAGAAGACAGTATTCTATGTTAGTGTTTATAGAAGACAGTATTCTATGGTAGTGTTTATAGAAGACAGTATTCTATGTTAGTGTTTATAGAAGACAGTATTCTATGTTAGTGTTTATAGAACAGTACATGTTAGTGTTTATAGAAGACAGTATTCTATGTTAGTGTTTATAGAAGACAGTATTCTATGTTAGTGTTTATAGAAGACAGTATTCTATGTTAGTGTTTATAGAAGACAGTATTCTATGTTAGTGTTTATAGAAGACACAGTATTCTATGTTAGTGTTTATAGAAGACAGTATTCTATGTTAGTGTTTATAGAAGACAGTATTCTATGTTAGTGTTTATAGAAGACAGTATTCTATGTTAGTGTTTATAGAAGACAGTATTCTATGTTAGTGTTTATAGAAGACAGTATTCTATGTTAGTGTTTATAGAAGACAGTATTCTATGTTAGTGTTTATAGAAGACAGTATTCTATGTTAGTGTTTATAGAAGACAGTATTCTATGTTAGTGTTTATAGAAGACAGTATTCTATGTTAGTGTTTATAGAAGACAGTATTCTATGTTAGTGTTTATAGAAGACAGTATTCTATGTTAGTGTTTATAGAAGACAGTATTCTATGTTAGTGTTTATAGAAGACAGTATTCTATGTTAGTGTTTATAGAAGACAGTATTCTATGTTAGTGTTTATAGAAGACAGTATTCTATGTTAGTGTTTATAGAAGACAGTATTCTATGTTAGTGTTTATAGAAGTATTCTATGTTAGTGTTTATAGAAGACAGTATTCTATGTTAGTGTTTATAGAAGACAGTATTCTATGTTAGTGTTTATAGAAGACAGTATTCTATGTTAGTGTTTATAGAAGACAGTATTCTATGTAGAAGACAGTATTCTATGTTAGTGTTTATAGAAGACAGTATTCTATGTTAGTGTTTATAGAAGACAGTATTCTATGTTAGTGTTTATAAAAGACAGTATTCTATGTTAGTGTTTATAGAAGACAGTATTCTATGTTAGTGTTTATAGAAGACAGTATTCTATGTTAGTGTTTATAGAAGACAGTATTCTATGTTAGTGTTTATAGAAGACAGTATTCTATGTTAGTGTTTATAAAAGACAGTATTCTATGTTAGTGTTTATAGAAGACAGTATTCTATGTTAGTGTTTATAGAAGACAGTATTCTATGTTAGTGTTTATAGAAGACAGTATTCTATGTTAGTGTTTATAGAAGACAGTATTCCATGTTAGTGTTTATAGAAGACAGTATTCTATGTTAGTGTAGAAGACAGTATTTATAGTGTTTAAGAGACAGTATTCTATGTTAGTGTTTATAGAAGACAGTATTCTATGTTAGTGTTTATAGAAGACAGTATTCTATGTTAGTGTTTATAGAAGACTATGTTAGTGTTTTCTATGTTAGTGTTTATAGAAGACAGTATTCTATGTTAGTGTTTATAGAAGACAGTATTCTATGTTAGTGTTTATAGAACACAGTGGTAGAAGACAGTATTCTATGTTAGTGTTTATAGAAGACAGTATTCTATGTTAGTGTTTATAGAAGACAGTATTCTATGTTAGTGTTTATAGAAGACAGTATTCTATGTTAGTGTTTATAGAAGACAGTATTCTATGTTAGTGTTTATAGAACAGTATTCTATGTTGTGTTTATAGAAGACAGTATTCTATGTTAGTGTTTATAAAAGACAGTATTCTATGTTAGTGTTTATAGAAGACAGTATTCTATGTTAGTGTTTATAGAAGACAGTATTCTATGTTAGTGTTTATAGAAGACAGTATTCTATGTTAGTGTTTATAGAAGACAGTATTCTATGTTAGTGTTTATAGAAGACAGTATTCTATGTTAGTGTTTATAAAAGACAGTATTCTATGTTAGTGTTTATAGAAGACAGTATTCTATGTTAGTGTTTATAGAAGACAGTATTCTATGTTAGTGTTTATAGAAGACAGTATTCTATGTTAGTGTTTATAGAAGACAGTATTCTATGTTAGTGTTTATAGAAGACAGTATTCTATGTTAGTGTTTATAGAAGACAGTATTCTATGTTAGTGTTTATAGAAGACAGTATTCTATGTTAGTGTTTATAGAAGACAGTATTCTATGTTAGTGTTTATAGAAGACAGTATTCTATGTTAGTGTTTATAGAAGACAGTATTCTATGTTAGTGTTTATAGAAGACAGTATTCTATGTTAGTGTTTATAGAAGACAGTATTCTATGTTAGTGTTTATGTTAGTGTTTAAGACAGTGGTCAGTATTCTATGTTAGTGTTTATAGAAGACAGTATTCTATGTTAGTGTTTATAAAAGACAGTATTCTATGTTAGTGTTTATAGAAGACAGTATTCTATGTTAGTGTTTATAGAAGACAGTATTCTATGTTAGTGTTTATAGAAGACAGTATTCTATGTTAGTGTTTATAGAAGACAGTATTCTATGTTAGTGTTTATAGAAGACAGTATTCTATGTTAGTGTTTATAGAAGTATTCAGTTTATAGAAGACAGTATTCTATGTTAGTGTTTATAGAAGACAGTATTCTATGTTAGTGTTTATAGAAGACAGTATTCTATGTTAGTGTTTATAAAAGACAGTATTCTATGTTAGTGTTTATAGAAGACAGTATTCTATGTTAGTGTTTATAGAAGACAGTATTATAGAAGACAGTATTCTATGTTAGTGTTTATAGAAGACAGTATTCTATGTTAGTGTTTATAGAAGACAGTATTCTATGTTAGTGTTTATAGAAGACAGTATTCTATGTTAGTGTTTATAGAAGACAGTATTCTATGGTAGTGTTTATAGAAGACAGTATTCTATGTTAGTGTTTATAGAAGACAGTATTCTATGTTAGTGTTTATAGAACACAGTGGTCAGTATTCTATGTTAGTGTTTATAGAAGACAGTATTCTATGTTAGTGTTTATAGAAGACAGTATTCTATGTTAGTGTTTATAGAAGACAGTATTCTATGTTAGTGTTTATAGAAGACAGTATTCTATGTTAGTGTTTATAGAAGACAGTATTCTATGTTAGTGTTTATAGAACACAGTGGTCAGTATTCTATGTTAGTGTTTATAGAAGACAGTATTCTATGTTAGTGTTTATAGAAGACAGTATTCTATGTTAGTGTTTATAGAACACAGTGGTCAGTATTCTATGTTAGTGTTTATAGAAGACAGTATTCTATGTTAGTGTTTATAGAAGAAGATTCAGTATTCTATGTTAGTGTTTATAGAAGACAGTATTCTATGTTAGTGTTTATAGAAGTACTATGTTAGTGTTTTAGAAGACAGTATTCTATGTTAGTGTTTATAGAAGACAGTATTCTATGTTAGTGTTTATAGAAGACAGTATTCTATGTTAGTGTTTATAGAAGACAGTATTCTATGTTAGTGTTTATAGAAGACAGTATTCTATGTTAGTGTTTATAGAAGACAGTATTCTATGTTAGTGTTTATAGAAGACAGTATTCTATGTTAGTGTTTATAGAAGACAGTATTCTATGTTAGTGTTTATAGAAGACAGTATTCTATGTTAGTGTTTATAAAAGACAGTATTCTATGGTAGTGTTTATAGAAGACAGTATTCTATGTTAGTGTTTATAGAAGACAGTATTCTATGTTAGTGTTTATAGAAGACAGTATTCTATGTTAGTGTTTATAAAAGACAGTATTCTATGGTAGTGTTTATAGAAGACAGTATTCTATGGTAGTGTTTATAAAATACAGTGGTCAGTATTCTATGTTAGTGTTTATAGAAGACAGTATTCTATGTTAGTGTTTATAAAAGACAGTATTCTATGTTAGTGTTTATAAAAGACAGTATTCTATGTTAGTGTTTATAGAAGACAGTATTCTATGTTAGTGTTTATAGAAGACAGTATTCTATGTTAGTGTTTATAGAAGACAGTATTCTATGTTAGTGTTTATAAAAGACAGTATTCTATGTTAGTGTTTATAGAAGACAGTATTCTATGTTAGTGTTTATAGAAGACAGTATTCTATGTTAGTGTTTATAGAAGACAGTATTCTATGTTAGTGTTTATAGAAGACAGTATTCTATGTTAGTGTTTATAGAAGACAGTATTCTATGTTAGTGTTTATAGAAGACAGTATTCTATGTTAGTGTTTATAGAAGACAGTATTCTATGTTAGTGTTTATAGAAGACAGTATTCTATGTTAGTGTTTATAGAAGACAGTATTCTATGTTAGTGTTTATAGAAGACAGTATTCTATGTTAGTGTTTATAGAAGACAGTATTCTATGTTAGTGTTTATAGAAGACAGTATTCTATGTTAGTGTTTATAGAAGACAGTATTCTATGTTAGTGTTTATAGAAGACAGTATTCTATGTTAGTGTTTATAGAAGACAGTATTCTATGTTAGTGTTTATAGAAGAAGACATGTTAGTGTTTATAGAAGACAGTATTCTATGTTAGTGTTTATAGAAGACAGTGGTCAGTATTCTATGTTAGTGTTTATAGAAGACAGTATTCTATGTTAGTGTTTATAGAAGACAGTAGTGTTTATCTATGTTAGTGTTTATAGAAGACAGTATTCTATGTTAGTGTTTATAGAAGACAGTATTCTATGTTAGTGTTTATAGAAGACAGTATCTATGTTAGTGTTTATAGAACACAGTGTGTTTATAGTATTCTATGTTAGTGTTTATAGAAGACAGTATTCTATGTTAGTGTTTATAGAAGACAGTATTCTATGTTAGTGTTTATAGAAGACAGTATTCTATGGTAGTGTTTATAGAAGACAGTATTCTATGTTAGTGTTTATAGAAGACAGTATTCTATGTTAGTGTTTATAGAACACAGTGGTCAGTATTCTATGTTAGTGTTTATAGAAGACAGTATTCTATGTTAGTGTTTATAGAAGACAGTATTCTATGTTAGTGTTTATAGAAGACAGTATTCTATGTTAGTGTTTATAGAAGACAGTATTCTATGTTAGTGTTTATAGAACACAGTGGTCAGTATTCTATGTTAGTGTTTATAGAAGACAGTATTCTATGTTAGTGTTTATAGAAGACAGTATTCTATGTTAGTGTTTATAGAACACAGTGGTCAGTATTCCATGTTAGTGTTTATAGAAGACAGTATTCCATGTTAGTGTTTATAGAACACAGTGGTCAGTATTCTATGTTAGTGTTTATAGAAGACAGTATTCTATGTTAGTGTTTATAGAAGACAGTATTCTATGTTAGTGTTTATAGAATACAGTATTCTATGTTAGTGTTTATAGAAGACAGTATTCTATGTTAGTGTTTATAGAAGACAGTATTCTATGTTAGTGTTTATAGAAGACAGTATTCTATGTTAGTGTTTATAGAAGACAGTATTCTATGTTAGTGTTTATAGAAGACAGTATTCTATGTTAGTGTTTATAGAAGACAGTATTCTATGTTAGTGTTTATAGAAGACAGTATTCTATGTTAGTGTTTATAGAAGACAGTATTCTATGTTAGTGTTTATAGAAGACAGTATTCTATGTTAGTGTTTATAAAAGACAGTATTCTATGTTAGTGTTTATAGAAGACAGTATTCTATGTTAGTGTTTATAGAAGACAGTATTCTATGTTAGTGTTTATAGAAGACAGTATTCTATGTTAGTGTTTATAGAAGACAGTATTCTATGTTAGTGTTTATAGAAGACAGTATTCTATGTTAGTGTTTATAGAAGACAGTATTCTATGTTAGTGTTTATAAAATACAGTATTCTATGTTAGTGTTTATAGAAGACAGTATTCTATGTTAGTGTTTATAGAAGACAGTATTCTATGTTAGTGTTTATAGAAGACAGTATTCTAGGTTAATGTTTATAGAAGACAGTATTCTATGTTAGTGTTTATAAAATACAGTATTCTATGTTAGTGTTTATAGAAGACAGTATTCTATGTTAGTGTTTATAGAAGACAGTATTCTATGTTAGTGTTTATAGAAGACAGTATTCTATGTTAGTGTTTATAGAAGACAGTATTCTATGTTAGTGTTTATAGAAGACAGTATTCTATGTTAGTGTTTATAGAAGACAGTATTCTATGTTAGTGTTTATAGAAGACAGTGGTCAGTATTCTATGTTAGTGTTTATAGAAGACAGTATTCTATGTTAGTGTTTATAGAAGACAGTATTCTATGTTAGTGTTTATAGAAGACAGTATTCTATGTTAGTGTTTATAGAAGACAGTATTCTATGTTAGTGTTTATAGAAGACAGTATTCTATGTTAGTGTTTATAGAAGACAGTGGTCAGTATTCTATGTTAGTGTTTATAGAAGACAGTATTCTATGTTAGTGTTTATAAAAGACAGTATTCTATGTTAGTGTTTATAGAAGACAGTATTCTATGTTAGTGTTTATAGAAGACAGTATTCTATGTTAGTGTTTATAGAAGACAGTATTCTATGTTAGTGTTTATAGAAGACAGTATTCTATGTTAGTGTTTATAAAAGACAGTATTCTATGTTAGTGTTTATAGAAGACAGTATTCTATGTTAGTGTTTATAGAAGACAGTATTCTATGTTAGTGTTTATAGAAGACAGTATTCTATGTTAGTGTTTATAAAAGACAGTATTCTATGTTAGTGTTTATAGAAGACAGTATTCTATGTTAGTGTTTATAGAAGACAGTATTCTATGTTAGTGTTTATAGAAGACAGTATTCTATGTTAGTGTTTATAGAAGACAGTATTCTATGTTAGTGTTTATAGAAGACAGTATTCTATGTTAGTGTTTATAGAACACAGTGGTCAGTATTCTATGGTAGTGTTTATAGAAGACAGTATTCTATGTTAGTGTTTATAGAAGACAGTATTCTATGGTAGTGTTTATAGAAGACAGTGGTCAGTATTCTATGTTAGTGTTTATAGAAGACAGTGGTCAGTATTCTATGTTAGTGTTTATAGAAGACAGTATTCTATGTTAGTGTTTATAGAAGACAGTATTCTATGTTAGTGTTTATAGAAGACAGTATTCTATGTTAGTGTTTATAGAAGACAGTATTCTATGTTAGTGTTTATAGAAGACAGTATTCTATGTTAATGTTTATAGAAGACAGTATTCTATGTTAGTGTTTATAAAATACAGTATTCTATGTTAGTGTTTATAGAAGACAGTATTCTATGTTAGTGTTTATAGAAGACAGTATTCTATGTTAGTGTTTATAGAACACAGTGGTCAGTATTCCATGTTAGTGTTTATAGAAGACAGTATTCCATGTTAGTGTTTATAGAACACAGTGGTCAGTATTCTATGTTAGTGTTTATAGAAGACAGTATTCTATGTTAGTGTTTATAGAAGACAGTATTCTAGGTTAATGTTTATAGAAGACAGTATTCCATGTTAGTGTTTATAGAAGACAGTATTCTATGTTAGTGTTTATAGAAGACAGTATTCTATGTTAGTGTTTATAGAAGACAGTATTCTATGTTAGTGTTTATAAAAGACAGTATTCTATGTTAGTGTTTATAGAAGACAGTATTTTAGTGTTTTAGAAGACAGTATTCTATGTTAAAAGACAGTATTCTATGTTAGTGTTTATAGAAGACAGTATTCTATGTTAGTGTTTATAGAAGACAGTATTCTATGTTAGTGTTTATAGAAGTATTCAGTTTATGAAGACAGTGGTCTATATTCTATGTTAGTGTTTATAGAAGACAGTATTCTATGTTAGTGTTTATAGAAGACAGTATTCTATGTTAGTGTTTATAGAAGACAGTATTCTATATTAGTGTTTATAAAAGACAGTATTCTATGTTAGTGTTTATAGAAGACAGTGGTCAGTATTCTATGTTAGTGTTTATAGAAGACAGTATTCTATGTTAGTGTGTTTATAGAAGAGTATTCTATGTTAGTGTTTATAGAAGACAGTATTCTATGTTAGTGTTTATAGAGACAGTATTCTAGTTAATGTTTATAGAACATTCAGTGGTCAGTATTCTATGTTAGTGTTTATAGAAGACAGTGGTAGAAGACAGTATTCTATGTTAGTGTTTATAGAAGACAGTATTCTATGTTAGTGTTTTATAAAATACAGTATTCTATGTTAGTGTTTATAGAAGACAGTATTCTATGTTAGTGTTTATAGAAGACAGTATTCTATGTTAGTGTTTATAGAAGACAGTATTCTATGTTAGTGTTTTATAGAAGACAGTATTCTATGTTAGTGTTTATAAGAAGACAGTATTCTATATTGGTGTTTATGAAGACAGTATTCTATGTTAGTGTTTATAGAAGACAGTATTCTATGTTAGTGTTTATAGAAGACAGTATTCTATGTTAGTGTTTATAGAAGACAGTATTCTATGTTAGTGTTTATAGAAGTACAGTATTCTATGTTAGTGTTTATAGAAGACAGTGGTCAGTATTCTATGTTAGTGTTTATAGAAGACAGTGGTCAGTATTCTATGTTA
>NW_026284411.1:0-929 GCF_023373465.1 Oncorhynchus keta
GTATATCAACTAACCAAAACGTATGTCCCTGTCCTCCTTTTCAAGACGTGCCAATTTAAACAGCCAGAAGACATTTTTTAATTAAGAAATAACACTTTTTTGACTAATTGTTGTTTCTAAATGGCTGCTGGATAATTTGAAATTCATCTAAGTGTTTGTTCGTAGGCATCGGATTGAGTGAAAGCTGCGCAGTTTCACTGAGTTAGAAAACAAATGGACAGGTCGTAGCTCATTGATTTGTAGATCTGATGCAGTTGCTACCTCAGATTATGAGCCTAGCAGGTGTTGTGAATGAGTTATGTAGTACCCACAGAAGGCCACAGGGAGGAGCAAGAGACCTATAAACCCATACTGTTTTTGCCTTAAAAACCCTGAACCTAACAATCAATCAAATGTATTTATAAAGCCCTTTTACATCAGCATCTAACCCTACGTGTTACCTATTTTAGCATTAACCTTAACCCTAATTATTTTAAACTGTTTTAGTAATAATATTATGTTAGGAAATACCATTATGGTACTAAATAGCACTGATTATTTTGTTAATCAAAACCTGCCTCAGCTGTTTTTATTTTGTTATTAGTTATTTTATTATATTTATTATTGCAAGGCAGAACACTTGATCAACAAGTCACATCTGTTTTATTTTTCAAATGTAGTTTGAACTGAGTGACCTGGAAACCTCTATGTGAAAGTCCAGCAATTGGTGTGTGACATGGGGGCATGTTAACTTTTAAAATTAAAATTGTACCTTTATTTAACTAGGCAAGTCAGTTAAGAACAAATTCTTATTTTCAATGACGGCCTAGGAACAGTGGAGTTAACTGCCTGTTCAGGGCAGATCAACAGATTTGTACCTTGTCGGCTTCGGGGATTTGAACTTGCAACCTTCCGGTTACTAGTCCAACGCTCTAACCAGTAGGCTACCC
>NW_026284412.1:5000-23488 GCF_023373465.1 Oncorhynchus keta
TTAATACCAGTACCTACAGGGTTAACAACAGTCAGATATCATGGTTAATACCAGTACCTACAGGGTTAACAACAGTCAGATATCATGGTAAATACCAGTACCTACAGGGTTAACAACAGTCAGATATCATGGTTAATACCAGTACCTACAGGGTTAACAACAGTCAGATATCATGGTTAATAGCAGTACCTACAGGGTTAATAACGGTCAGATATCATGGTTAATACCAGTACCTACAGGGTTAACAACAGTCAGATATCATGGTTAATAGCAGTACCTACTGGGTTAACAACAGTCAGATATCATGGTTAATACCAGTACCTACAGGGTTAACAACAGTCAGATATCATGGTTAATACTAGTACCTACAGAGTTAACAACAGTCAGATATAATGGTTAATACCAGTACCTACAGGGTTAACAACAGTCAGATATCATGGTTAATACCAGTACCTACAGGGTTAACAACAGTCAGATATCATGGTTAATACCAGTACCTACAGGGTTAACAACAGTCAGATATCATGGTTAATACCAGTACCTACAGGGTTAAAAACAGTCAGATATCATGGTTAATACCAGTACCTACAGGGTTAATAACAGTCAGATATCATGGTTAATACCAGTACCTACAGGGTTAAAAACAGTCAGATATCATGGTTAATACCAGTACCTACAGGGTTAACAACAGTCAGATATCATGGTTAATACCAGTACCTACAGGGTTAAAAACAGTCAGATATCATGGTTAATACCAGTACCTACAGGGTTAAAAACAGTCAGATATCATGGTTAATACCAGTACCTACAGGGTTAAACACAGTCAGATATCATGGTTAATACCAGTACCTACAGGGTTAACAACAGTCAGATATCATGGTTAATACCAGTACCTACAGGGTTAACAACAGTCAGATATTATGGTTAATACCAGTACCTACAGGGTTAAAAACAGTCAGATATCATGGTTAATACCAGTACCTACAGGGTTAATAACAGTCAGATATCATGGTTAATACCAGTACCTACAGGGTTAACAACAGTCAGATATTATGGTTAATACCAGTACCTACAGGGTTAAAAACTATAAGACATCACAGTTAGAACATCACAATACTAAATAATATACAGACATGTTTCATATTACAGTTAACTTTGTTGATTGCTGCCATCAGTGACAATAACCTGTATAGAAAATGTTTGAATGGAGCCTTATTGACAGATTAGTATCTCTCACCCTGTGGTCAGTGGGGTACCGTCCACCCATTTCCAGGTCCCCTCCTTAACAGAGTCAGTCAGACCAATCCAGACTGTCTTCTTGAGGTTGAAGAGAAATGTCTGTCGTTGAGAAAGATAAATATTTACAGTAAATATATGTATGTACAGTATATGCATGATCATATCTATCTCTCTCTCTATCTAATCACCAGGTCTGCTCTCCTTCCAGGTTTTAGTCTCAGTAGACAGGAAGTACCAACTGGATTTTAACTTCTGCCAGCCCTCAGGACAGGTTTGTTCTTCAAGATGAAAACATGAATTTCCTTCAACTTATCACGCTGGATACTTAATGAAAAATTCAGACACATGATAAAGTGTGTGGGATTTATGAAAATGTATGACTGTAGGTTTACTCACTGAGATTGGTAAACCTCCCACAAAGAAAATCTCTGTCTGGAGCTGGTCTCTAACTTTAATCAGGTTGTTGTAGCTGGTCTTCAGCTGGTCTCTCTCTTTAGTCAGAAGGCTGTTGCTGTCCTGTAGCTGGTCTCTCTCTTTAGTCAGAAGGCTGTTGCTGTCCTGTAGCTGGTCTCTCTCTTCAGTCAGGGTGTTGTAACTGGTCTGTAGCTGGTCTATCTCTGTTGAGTCGTGATGATCAATGACTCCATCTGTAAAAAGGAAAAGTATGAAACATGTATCTGAAACACCATTAATGAGTAAGTATGATTAAGTAGGCTACTGAAGTCTCAGTAAAAACATACTAAACTTACAGTAGACAGACAGGACTATGGTCCCAGCCAGTAGGAGAACACACAGCAGCCCCAGACACACTGCAGCAACTCCAGAGGGTCTCTTCCACCACTGAACATGTACTGAATCACACATGATTAAAGATCTTTGGTAATGTGTTTTACTGTATCATCCAGGATTAGGACAAATAACGGTATGATACTACAGGTTACTCTCACCTATTTAATGTGTGTGTGCGTGTGTGTATGTGAGTGTGGTCAAATACAGTAACTTATTCTTCTAACCTAAATGACTTAAATGTAAATGTAACCTCAACTCTAATATACATCTGTAGCTGTGTCTTTTCCCTAGACTGTCCTGTGTCTGTGTGATTTACAGTGTTTCCTCAATTAAACGTTTTGAGATTATGCCGCAGGATTTAGAGGTCATTTGTGGTTTAGTATGTTTAGTATGTTACCTTGCGTTACTGAATCATTGCTCCAGACCACCACAAGGGGGAGTTAGAGCACTGATTATGCTTTTGGGTCCCAAGGTCTGAATTAATGCTGTCAATGAATGGGTGGTATAAACCAAATATAAACTCATAATTGTGCATTCAAAATTGTATTTCAATGAACTGAATGATGAGGATGAAGAAGGTGGTTGAATGTAAAACAATAGTGTAGGTATTGCTATTTCTCTGTCCTGCACACACTCCCGAAAAAGACACCTATTTTTTTTTTCCACTTGGTCAGACGAAGCTGTAACTGGACAGTAGCATATTACTGACTGAAACTGCAGTTAGACAAATGAAAATGTTTAATTATATTCTTAACATATATATGTGTAGGCATACTGTGGAATACAATCGATACTTGTGTACTAAAAACATGAATGTGTTTTTGCAGAGCATACGACCATGCAGACAACCATCCGTGGAGATCGGTGGACAAAGGGCTGGACAACGGGCCACACACAAAACACATGGTTCCCATGAAAGCGGTTGGTTTTGCTACATTCTTCAAATGTGTTTCTATTCGCAGCATTGTGTGTTGGAGTCACTTTTAATTCTTAATTGATCTACCATTTCTATCATAGGACACCACAATCAATGGGGGCGCAGAGCAGTACCATTCTGCTCATCTGATGAAGGTGCACGTGAATCAGTATCACTCATTATTTGTAGAGACAGATACTTGTATTTTTTATTTAACTAGGCAAGTCATTTAAGAACAAATTCTTATTTACAATGATGTCCTAGGAACAGTGGGTTAACTGCCTTGTTCAGGGGCAGAACAACAGATGTTTACCTTGTCAGCTCAGGGATTTGATTCAACAACCTTCCGGTTACTGGCCCAACGCTCTAACCACTAGACTTCATGCCGCCCCAACTGGGATGGATCTCGAGGCAAATGTGGCTGACCAGTGAACCTCCAGGTGTTCATCATTAATACTGTGACCAAGACTGATGCAACCCGAAAAAACATTCAAGAGAGAGTTAATGAGTATTTGAGGTCACTGAGAAAGTCTTGACATGGCCTGCTCTCCCTTATGTAAGGAATTAAGCATCTTTGCCATGTTTACTATGTACTGTGGGCTATGTTTACTATGTACTGTGGGCTATGGGCAGCCGAGCGGAAATGGAGGAAAACTCGCCTCCCTGCGGACCTGGCATCCTTTCACTCCCTCCTCTCTACATTTTCCTCCTCTGTCTCTGCTGCTAAAGCCACTTTCTACCACTCTAAATTCCAAGCATCTGCCTCTAACCCTAGGAAGCTCTTTGCCACCTTCTCCTCCCTCCTGAATCCTCCTCCCCCTCCCCCCCCTCCCTCTCTGCAGATGACTTCGTCAACCATTTTGAAAAGAAGGTCGACGACATCCGATCCTCGTTTGCTAAGTCAATCGACACCGCTGGTTCTGCTCACACTGCCCTACCCTATGCTCTGACCTCTTTCTCCCCTCTCTCTCCAGATGAAATCTCGCGTCTTGTGACGGCCGGCCGCCCAACAACCTGCCCGCTTGACCCTATCCCCTCCTCTCTTCTCCAGACCATTTCCGGAGACCTTCTCCCTTACCTCACCTCGCTCATCAACTCATCCCTGACCGCTGGCTACGTCCCTTCCGTCTTCAAGAGAGCGAGAGTTGCACCCCTTCTGAAAAAACCTACACTCGATCCCTCCGATGTCAACAACTACAGACCAGTATCCCTTCTTTCTTTTCTCTCCAAAACTCTTGAACGTGCCGTCCTTGGCCAGCTCTCCCGCTATCTCTCTCAGAATGACCTTCTTGATCCAAATCAGTCAGGTTTCAAGACTAGTCATTCAACTGAGACTGCTCTTCTCTGTATCACGGAGGCGCTCCGCACTGCTAAAGCTAACTCTCTCCTCTGCTCTCATCCTTCTAGACCTATCGGCTGCCTTCGATACTGTGAACCATCAGATCCTCCTCTCCACCCTCTCCGAGTTGCGCATCTCCGGCGCGGCCCACGCTTGGATTGCGTCCTACCTGACAGGTCGCTCCTACCAGGTGGCATGGCGAGAATCTGTCTCCTCACCACGCGCTCTCACCACTGGTGTCCCCCAGGGCTCTGTTCTAGGCCCTCTCCTATTCTCGCTATACACCAAGTCACTTGGCTCTGTCATAACCTCACATGGTCTCTCCTATCATTGCTATGCAGACGACACACAATTAATCTTCTCCTTTCCCCCTTCTGATGACCAGGTGGCGAATCGCATCTCTGCATGTCTGGCAGACATATCAGTGTGGATGACGGATCACCACCTCAAGCTGAACCTCGGCAAGACGGAGCTGCTCTTCCTCCCGGGGAAGGACTGCCCGTTCCATGATCTCGCCATCACGGTTGACAACTCCATTGTGTCCTCCTCCCAGAGCGCAAAGAACCTTGGTGTGATCCTGGACAACACCCTGTCGTTCTCAACTAACATCAAGGCGGTGGCCCGTTCCTGTAGGTTCATACTCTACAACATCCGCAGAGTACGACCCTGCCTCACACAGGAAGCGGCGCAGGTCCTAATCCAGGCACTTGTCATCTCCCGTCTGGATTCCTGCAACTCGCTGTTGGCTGGGCTCCCTGCCTGTGCCATTAAACCCCTACAACTCATCCAGAACGTTCAACCTTCCCAAGTTCTCTCACGTCACCCCGCTCCTCCGCTCTCTCCACTGGCTTCCAGTTGAAGCTCGCATCCGCTACAAGACCATGGTGCTTGCCTACGGAGCTGTGAGGGGAACGGCACCTCAGTACCTCCAGGCTCTGATCAGGCCCTACACCCAAACAAGGGCACTGCGTTCATCCACCTCTGGCCTGCTCGCCTCCCTACCACTGAGGAAGTACAGTTCCCGCTCAGCCCAGTCAAAACTGTTCGCTGCTCTGGCCCCCCAATGGTGGAACAAACTCCCTCACGACGCCAGGACAGCGGAGTCAATCACCACCTTCCGGAGACACCTGAAACCCCACCTCTTTAAGGAATACCTAGGATAGGTTAAAGTAATCCTTCTCACCCCCCTCAAAAGATTTAGATGCACTATTGTAAAGTGGCTGTTCCACTGGATGTCATAAGGTGAATCCACCAATTTGTAAGTCGCTCTGGATAAGAGCGTCTGCTAAATGACTTAAATGTAAATGTAATGTAAATGTCTATGTTTACTATGTACTGTGGGCTATGTTTACTACGTACTGTGGGCTATGTTTACTATGTACTGTGAGCTATGTTTACTATGTACTGTGAGCTATGTTTACTATGTACTGTGAGCTATGTTTACTATGTACTGTGGGCTATGTTTACTATGTACTGTGGGCTATTTTTACTATGTACTGTGGGATATGTTTACTATGTACTGTGGGCTATTTTTACTATGTACTGTGGGATATGTTTACTATGTACTGCGGGATACTATGTACTGCGGGCTATGTTTACTATGTACTGCGGGCTATGTTTACTATGTACTGTGAGCTATGTTTACTATGTACTGTGGGCTATGTTTACTATGTACTGTGGGCTATGTTTACTATGTACTGTGGGATATGTTTACTATGTACTGTGGGCTATGTTTACTATGAACTGTGGGCTATGTTTACTATGTACTGTGGGCTATGTTTACTATGTACTGTGGGCTATGTTTACTATGTACTGTGGGCTATATTTACTATGTACTGTGGGCTATGTTTACTATGTACTGTGGGATTGGTTTACTATGTACTGTGGGATATGTTTACTATGTACTGTGGGCTATGTTTACTATGTACTGTGGGCTAGGTTTACTTGTCAGACTGCACAGTAGCTTATTAAACGTGTGCATTTTGAAATAGTAAAAAAATATAAATAAATCAACAACATGTTTCTACCACGGTGTGTTTCTGGTTGATGGCCAATATTAAGTACAGTCAAATGCATTTGTGAATTAAATCACTTTATTGTTCATTAATTAAGGCTCCTTTCTCTTTTATGTGCTGGAGTTATTTTAAGAATAAAGTAGGCTAATGAAGGCAACAAATTGTTGCTTACTGGAACTCCCAATGTCATCCAATTGTTACAATAGGATTTGAAGCAAAAGCCTACCTGCGTATGGTCAACTATTTCAGCATCGTTTTGTGCTGTTCTGAGAAAAGCAAGACAACTTAATAAACATATACATTTTTAAAAAGTAATTCAAAAATATATT
Source organism: Oncorhynchus keta (assembly GCF_023373465.1). Taxonomy (NCBI): domain Eukaryota; kingdom Metazoa; phylum Chordata; class Actinopteri; order Salmoniformes; family Salmonidae; genus Oncorhynchus; species Oncorhynchus keta. The sequence goes on from NW_026284412.1 coordinate 11,628, forward strand.
TATATTGTACCACTGTAGATGTTGCAGGCAGTCAGAGATGAGTCCTGTTGTAAAGTGTAGCCTAAAGGCCAAAATGGGAAAACTTCAATGTATTCAATGCTTAAGTACTCTAAAACCAGATTTGCCCAACCCCTACAAATATATGAATTTATTATTATCCCTGCATTATCATTGTATAAAAGCCCATTAGATATTAATTTAGAATCCTCTAAATGTAATTAGATCTAGTATTGAAAATTGTTGATCTGAATTGATCTGCAAGTATTTTCATGTTGAGTTTCCGGTAAACTCTTTGTTTCCTTTCATGTGTCCAACCAATTATTATTGGATTATTCACCATGGCAACCAGTGAAATGTATTTCTGAGTTAGGTTTGCTTGTTTTCAGGATTCACAACGAAATGCCTTCAGCTGTCCATCACCACTGTAAATATAAGAGTGGTTATAGAGGGTGAGCGTGTATGTGTGTGTTTGTGCGAGAGAGAATCGAAACACACACAGTAACGTGTGTAAATGAGTTCCGAGAGCAGATCTGTTATCCAACGATTAGTTTCATATTAAAAACGGTCAAATGTTTCTCAAAGATGCTCTCTGGTGGTCAAACGAGCTCTAACGCGCGTTAATGGCAACAATGTCTGACACTTAAATCATAAATAAATAATGTGCCATGATGCAACTTTTTAAGGAAGAACCACTGACAAGACAGCACTAAACAGACCTGGGCCCGCAAGTAAACAGACCTGGGTGCTGCAATATGATGCAACTTTTTAAGGAAGAACCACTGTAGGAGTTGACAAGACAGCACTAAACAGACCTGGGAGTCTAGCTAGTAGGAGTTGGCAAGACAGCACTAAACAGACCTGGGACTCTAGCTAGTAGGAGTTGGCAAGACAGCACTAAACAGACCTGGGAGTCTAGCTGGTAGGAGGTGACAAGACAGCACTAAACAGACCTGGGACTCTAGCTAGTAGGAGTTGGCAAGACAGCACTAAACAGACCTGGGACTCTAGCTAGTAGGAGTTGACAAGACAGCACTAAACAGACCTGGGACTCTAGCTAGTAGGAGTTGACAAGACAGCACTAAACAGACCTGGGACTCTAGCTAGTAGGAGTTGACAAGACAGCACTAAACAGACCTGGGACTCTAGCTAGTAGGAGTTGACAAGACAGCACTAAACAGACCTGGGACTCTAGCTAGTAGGAGTTGACAAGACAGCACTAAACAGACCTGGGACTCTAGCTAGTAGGAGTTGACAAGACAGCACTAAACAGACCTGGGACTCTAGCTAGTAGGAGTTGACAAGACAGCACTAAACAGACCTGGGAGTCAGCAGTTGACAAGACAGCACTAAACAGACCTGGGACTCTAGCTAGTAGGAGTTGACAAGACAGCACTAAACAGACCTGGGAGTCTAGCTGGTAGGAGTTGACAAGACAGCACTAAACAGACCTGGGACTCTAGCTAGTAGGAGTTGGCAAGACAGCACTAAACAGACCTGGGAGTCTAGCTGGTAGGAGTTGACAAGACAGCACTAAACAGACCTGGGACTCTAGCTAGTCGGAGTTGGCAAGACAGCACTAAACAGACCTGGGACTCTAGCTAGGGTTGGGTTAAGTTTAGGTAAGAATTGTTTAGGGGTTGGAGTGAGGTTAGAAAACAAAATTCATTCCAGCAACCTTGTGTTATGCCTTCCATTCAACACCAATTTATCACCTAGCAAGTGTATTTAACTCGCACTGGGCACTGTAAGCTCTGCCCACTGACCATTGAGCTTTAATTGAACCAATCACATTCATTATGTCCTTGAGACAGAGCTGCCCTCGGGGTAAGATTGAATACGGAAAACTATCCTTAACCAATCTGGATTCTTGTATGAGGTTTATGCTAAATCTTTATGACCTGTTCACATTCTTTTAAACCAACCCTTCGTCCATCTGCTGGTGAAATAAGAGAAAAAGCATTTAGCATTTAAATAAACCGATAACCAAACCACAAACAACATGGAAGCTATCAAAAAACTATGAAGATGAAGGCACTTAAAATGCCTTTATTGTGGTTGTAAGTTTAATGAAACAACATACAAAAAATGAATGTAAAAAGAAACAAGAATACAATGGAGCATATTATCTACAATATTGTATGTAAACTGCATTACTTTGCTCTTCAATAAAACATATTTGTTCATTGAACAATATCTTTTAAAATGATATAGATTGGGTTGCCAGATGGTGGTGTCATACATGACCGATGACATCACAATGGTCTTAAAGCCAATTTGAACAATGGGTTAATGAGGAAATGTATCAGTCTTCATTGGTTATCGACATGGCTTGTTTCTGCTGGTGCAAAAAGGTATGAAATCAGGTCATTTAATCAATTAACAACTACTATAATTCTGGAGTAGTATTTTTCTCTTAAACCTAGTGGGAAGAATAAAAGTAAAATGACATTCTGATTGACGAATACGTAAAAAGTGTACATGAAATGTACATGAAGTTCGGCTATTGCAAATGTCACTCAATGTAACCTGTCTACTGTGTTATTTGAGGTTTAGGATAGATACCTATGATTCTCCATTTAGGCCAACCTCTTCCTACTCTTATGACCCCCCTCTTCCATTGGCTGGGGATCAGGGGGGAAAGTATTTAGCACTATCACATTTTCTTGTCAACAGAAAAAACGTCAGAAAGCAAATTCAGTTGATGTGGAGCAGAAGACAAGAAAGAAGAAGGAGAGGGGCACTTCATCCCCCTCTCCAATTCCATCTGACCGTTCTGAACGGAATGGCTCCGCTACCTCTGACCCCTCACCCTCTGACCAACTCTCCTCCCTCCATCCACCTCCCTCTCCTGTTAAATGTTCCTCTCAGCCTTGCTCTCCTGCTAAACAACCCTCTGTACCCCGGTCACCTGCCAAAACCCTTCCCCAGTGAAATCCTCTCCAGTGGTGTCCCACCCTAGTTCTCCCTCTCCTACCAACCCTCTGGATCGTCATGGAGACACCAGTCAGGAGGGCACAACAGTCAGGTAATCCAAACATAAAGTACAGTGCCATCCTAGAGTCTCTTTGGAGAGTTGGGTTTAGTGCTACCAGACCAGGGCCAGTGTTAATCAACAGTATGAGTGCTGATCTAGGATCAGGTCCTCTCTGTCCATAATAATCTGATTCATTGATCTATCTAAAATGCAAAAATGGTCCTAGATCAGACTCCTACTCTGAGACACTTGATAAACACAGTCCCAGAAAGTTATTTTCCTCAAACTGTAGTTTTAGCCTCTTCTGTCTACATCTAGTGGATAAAGAGAGTACTAACCTATTGGCCTGGTCTACTTGGTACACTGCATTTATATGGACAGCAGTACATGCATAACTACTCAGCTGTGTTTATAGTACAGTACAGTATTTAATAGAGAGACTGTGTAGAGTGATAATATCTCTGTGTTGGAGGCGTAAGACCTGTTTCTCTCCTTCCAGACCTCTGTCTCTTCAGGACCACTCCAGTCCAAGGCCCCAGAGACCAGTCTCAGCCACCAGAAGCATGACTCTTCCCAGGACCAGCTCAGCCACCAGAGGGTCAGAAGAGACCCAAGGGGCCAGAGGAGAATGGGGGGAACTGGTCAACATGGAACTTCTTGGGTAAACCACAACACACTGCAAATGCATTGAATATAAGTGATTTATTGTTTAGAGATCAGTGTCTGATATACTATGGGGATAGGGCTTACTATCGAGCATGTCCGTTTTATTAGATATTTATAAACCCATGAATTATGTCAATCTTGGTCTAAAGGACATCCACTTCTTTGTGTTAAATATAATGTATCCCTTATCCCCTGCCATTATCATCACTTTATAGAGATATGAAGGTTATGATTAATCTCTATGTGTGTACTGATGACTGCTTCTTCTTCACAGGTTGCCTAACATTGGCAACACTTGCTTCCTTAACGCCACCCTGCAGTGCCTCCTGGTCCTGCCTTCCTTCTCAAAGGAAATCCTGCACCAGGAACAACTCTGGAGCTCCTCCCCCTTCTCCAACCTGCTCAGGTAAGGGAAGGCTCAAAAGCAGACACTCACCCCACACACCCATTAATTGTGGTCATAAATTAAAGAAGGGACACTCTTTTCACGCCACTTCTACAGAAAGGGATTGTCGTAGCAGGTTAAGATAGCACTTTCACTAATCCTAACCCTTATCCTAACCTTAACCACTTCATATTTTGCTGTGTATTGTATTTCTGGTTTATTTTCCAGTTTCTTTTGTTTTCGGAATCTTCATAACCAAGAGGAACAACAATGACACACTGATTATGATGTAGGCATTTTGTAGGCCAATTTGGAAAGTGTAGAATGACTACATGACCCATAATGCTCATTGACTGAACATTCCACCTTACCGTGGGAAATTTGGTAGTTTTTTAAATGCTCTGGAATTGAGAGCAGTATCCAAACCAAATATCTTATGAGAATAAACAACACATTTTTGTTGTTTGGCTTCATTGTCCGTCCTCAAAGGTGAAATTGCATCGAATCGAATGAAAAAATTCTAATGATGGGGTGCCACTAGATAAAACATATTTGTATTTACTCATCTGCCTCTTCAGGCATTATCCAGTAGGTTGACACCATCCAGTCAGCTGCTAACTTCCTCTCTGTCTCCCCTACAGGAGTCTGTCTGATGTGCACCGTTCGGGTTTACCTGACAGTGTGGCAAACCAGGCCTCAAAAGCAGACCTCATGTGGAAGGTCAAGTACTCCTTGTCGGGATATGATTTGAAGTATCTGGGGGACACGCAACAGGTAACTGAGGCACTACTCTCTTGTGTACGAGTGCTCTTCTTGCAAGGGTTCATTTTCTCTTCATCATTTTCTTTTACCTTGGTGTGTTTCTGTCTCTTCCTCATCATAGGACGCACACGAGTTACTCATCAATATGCTGTGCCAGCTGAAGGAGGAGGGCATGATTCTGAAGACACTCGGGATGAACTATACCTGCCCTGTTTCCCAGCTGGAGTTCCAGCTTGTGTCGGTGCGCACATGTACCAGGTAAGAGCTCCCATTGGTTGTAATGTATCTACTGAGAACATGATCTTTCTATATGTATATATATATATATATACAGTATATATTAATATTACAAAACACATGGCAGAACAGAAACATTGTAGAGACCTGAAACAGAAACAGACTTGATGCATTTTTCTTCTCTTTGTCCTGCTTCTGAAGCTGTGGGCGCGAGTCGTCTACCAGAGAGGACTACAACCACCTCTCATTGGACTTCAGCCCTGAGCGCACCTTGCTGAACAGCCTAGCACTCACTTTCAAAGTCAGCACTTAGGGCTCAGCCCTGCATGTAGAGACTAACACCCAGGGCAAGCTGCCCACTGCCTCAGAATACGCTATCTTATTATTGTAGTGGTATCATTCATTATGTAATGCTTTTGTTTCTAACCAGAGTGAACAGGTTGAATTCACATGTGAGGGCTGTAAAGGCCTCCACGCCTCAAAGGTGGAGCAGTTCCACACACTGCCTCTGTGAGTTGTCCCTTTATAACCTCTCATAGTACTAGCAGTGTTTAATGTCCTGAGCCTTTAGGAGTAGTTACCTTCCTGAGCAGGTTGTAGGACTTAGAGCTGAGCACCACCAAACAAATTTCACTCATCTGTTATTTTGTTGACTGGTTTCATTGTCTGTCTGTTCATCTCTCTTCCTCTCTGTTTCTGGGCAGTGTGCTGGTTCTGCATCTGAAGAGGTTTGGAGGACCTGGGGGGTTGGAGAAGCTGGAGGCTCCTCTTTGTTTCCTTCGGAGCTGAGGCTCTCCACCCTCTGTGGGGACATGGTGCCACACCTGCACAGTGCCAGCCCACAGGCCCTCACCAACCAGGCCCCCAGCATCCAGGGGTCCATCCCCCAGACCCTCACCAGCCAAGTCTCCAGCCCACCTGGAGTGGCCAAAGACAGCGCCCTCTGCTGTTCAGGTAGGTCATGGCACCATAACAATATTCTTGCTCCAACACCACACAAACCACCCACTCCCAAAACGGTCCTGCTGACAGAGAAGCTGGAAGCTGCAATTTAAAATGTTTCTCAGATATCTTTAGTGATGTATGGGAGCTGTTTTAGTCCAGAGCAATTCAGACAAGTGACCACGTTTTCACAGTTCTTGATATGTATATTTGACCCCTCAGATTCAAAGGAGCAGGAACTAGGGAAAGTGTTGCTGACAGCCTCAGTGGTGAGAAGAGAGAGAGTGAAGAATAAGTTATGACAGAACACTGAGATAGTTATGAGGAGTACACGATGTAGTAGACCTGTAGTGGACTAGTACTGTAGTAGACTGTAGACAGTGTGGTGGACTGTAGAGGAAATGAGAATCCTATGATCACATGTGTTTTCTTACAGAAGCAGAAGCCAGTACAGTCAGTGAATGGTTACTACCAGCTGACTGGCGTAGTCTCTCATTTGGGAGGCTCCGCAAACTCCGGTAAGTAAATACCATCAAACACACACATGCAGATGCACAATACATATGACATCAGCTGAATTCCAAATCACTCCCTTCTCCTTGGATCTCAATTTGCATGTTCACGTGTGCCTCTGCCGTATACACAAGCATCCCAAAGCTGAGGGAGTGTAATTGAAAAGAATGGAGAGGCATGCCTAATTTAATGCCATGTGTATTTGTTTATCTCTGATTTCAAAACTTGACACATGTAACAGATAAAATACCTCCCAAATTAACTGTTTAACTGTTACAAAACACTCTATTACCCACAATAGCCTGACCCTTGACCTCTAGTCTGTCTTCCTTGTTCCACAGGGCACTACATTAGTGACATATTGCATGCCAGTGGAAACTGGTTCTGCTGTAACGACAGCCAGGTGTCAATGTCCAATGAAGCCACTGTGCTGAGGACCAGAGCCCGGAGTGCCTACATGCTCTTCTATATGTTCAGGTACTGCTTACTCTCACCATCTATATTCTTGTGTTGCTATTTATGTAAACGGTTCCTTTCACCCTACAGGGCAATAGAGCGGGAGGCCCCAGCACACAGGGCCTAACAGGGCCACCAGCATCAGCCCCAGCCTAAACAGGGGCAGCACCTGGACCAGCCCCAACACTCTCAGACCTGTCTCAACAGGGGTAGTACCAGGCCCAGTCTCAAAACCCCCTGCCCAGCCTCAACACTCACACACCTGCCTCGAAAGGGGTAGCACTTGGCCCAACATCAACAACCCCGAGCCCAGCCACAACAGGGGCAGCACTGGGCTCAACATCAACACACCCAGCCCAGCCTCAACATAAGAAGAACCAGGCCCAGTCTCAACATGGGCAGAACAAGACCCAGCCCCAACACCCTCAGACCTGCCTCAACAGGTGCAGCATTCAGCCCAACTTCAATCATGCTGCTCTTCAACACGAGCATGAACATTCTTTCAGTAGCTTATGTCATAAATATCTGCCCTTGTTTTGACTACTTCACCTAATGTATAAAGCTCATGTAAAAAAACACAAAGTATACACACTAAATGTAGTACACATGTAGATGTGGTGGATAGGAAACTATGCAGTTTTTTGTTGTTTTACGTGTTATTTCTTACATTAGTACCCCAGGTCATCTTAGGTTTCATTACATACAGTCGAGAAGAACTACTGAATATAAGATCAGCGTCAACTCACCATCAGTACGACCAAGAATATGTTTTCGCGACGCGGATCCTGTGTTCTGCCTTACAAACAGGACAACGGAATGGATCGCATGCAGCGACCCAAGGAAACGACTCCGAAAAAGAGGGAAACGAGGCGGTGTTCTGGTCAGACTCCGAAAAAGGGCACATCGCGCACCACTCCCCAGCATTCTTCTTGCCAATGTCCAGTCTCTTGACAACAAGGTTGACGAAATCCGAGCAAGGGTGGCATTCCAGAGGGACATCAGAGACTGCAACGTTCTCTGCTTCACGGAAACATGGCTTACTGGGAAGACGCTATCCGATGCGGTGCAGCCAACGGGTTTCTCCACGCATCACGCCGACAGAAATAGACATCTTTCTGGTAAGAAGAGGGGCGGGGGCGTATGCCTCATGACTAACGAGACATGGTGTGATGAAGGAAACATACAGGAACTCAAATCCTTCTGTTCACCTGATTTAGAATTCCTCACAATCAAATGTAGACCGCATTATCTTCCAAGAGAATTCTCTTCGATTATAATCACAGCCGTATATATCCCCCCCCAAGCAGACACATCGATGGCTCTGAACGAACTTTATTTAACTCTTTGCAAACTATTTATCCGGAGGCTGCATTCATTGTAGCTGGGGATTTTAACAAAGCTAATCTGAAAACAAGACTCCCTAAATTTTATCAGCATATCGATTGCGCAACCAGGGGTGGTAAAACCTTGGATCATTGTTACTCTAACTTCCGCGACGCATATAAGGCCCTGCCCCCCCCTTCGGAAAAGCTGACCACGACTCCATTTTGCTGATCCCTGCTTAAAGGCAGAAGCTAAAACAAGAGGTTCCCACGCTGAGGTCTGTCCAACGCTGGTCAGACCAAGCTGACTCCACACTCCAAGACTACTTCCATCACGTGGACTGGGACATGTTTCAGTATTGCGTCAGATGGAAATATTGACGAATACGCTGATTCGGTGTGCGAGTTCATTAGAACGTGCGTCGAAGATGTCGTTCCCATAGCAAACGATAAAAACATTCCCAAACCAGAAACCGTGGATTGATGGCAGCATTCGCGTGAAACTGAAAGCGCGAACCACTGCTTTTAATCAGGGCAAGGTGTCTGGTAACATGTCCGAATATAAACAATGCAGCTATTCCCTCCGCAAGGCTATCAAACAAGCTAAGCGTCAGTACAGAGACAAAGTGGAATCTCAATTCAATGGCTCAGACACAAGAGGCATGTGGCAGGGTCTACAGTCAATCACGGACTACAAGAAGAAACCCAGCCCAGTCACGGACCAGGATGTCTTGCTCCCAGGCAGACTAAATAACTTTTTGCCCGCTTTGAGGACAATACAGTGCCACTGACACGGCCTGCAACGAAAACATGCGGTCTCTCCTTCACTGCAGCCGAGGTGAGTAAGACATTTAAACGTGTTAACCCTCGCAAGGCTGCAGGCCCAGACGGCATCCCCAGCCGCGCCTCAGAGCATGCGCAGACCAGCTGGCCGGTGTGTTTACGGACATATTCAATCAATCCCTATACCAGTCTGCTGTTCCCACATGCTTCAAGAGGGCCACCATTATTCCTGTTCCCAAGAAAGCTAAGGTAACTGAGCTAAACGACTACCGCCCGTAGCACTCACTTCCGTCAGTCATCATGAAGTGCTTTGAGAGACTAGTCAAGGACCATATCACCTCCACCCTACCTGACACCTAGACCCACTCAATTTGCTTACCGCCCAAATAGGTCCACAGACGATGCAATCTCAACCACACTGCACACTGCCCTAACCCACCTGGACAAGAGGAATACCTATGTGAGAATGCTGTTCATCGACTACAGCTCGGCATTCAACACCATAGTACCCTCCAAGCTCGTCATCAAGCTCGAGACCCTGGGTCTCGACCCCGCCCTGTGCAACTGGGTACTGGACTTCCTGACGGGCCGCCCCCAGGTGGTGAGGGTAGGCAACAACATCTCCTCCCCGCTGATCCTCAACACGGGGGGCCCCACAAGGGTGCGTTCTGAGCCCTCTCCTGTACTCCCTGTTCACCCACGACTGCGTGGCCACGCACGCTCCAACTCAATCATCAAGTTTGCGGACGACACAACAGTGGTAGGCTTGATTACCAACAACGACGAGACGGCCTACAGGGAGGAGGTGAGGGCCCTCGGAGTGTGGTGACAGGAAAATAACTCACACTCAACGTCAACAAAACTAAGGAGATGATTGTGGACTTCAGGAAACAGCAGAGGAACACCCCCTATCCACATCGATGGAACAGTAGTGGAGAGGGTAGCAAGTTTTAAGTTCCTCGGCATACACATCACAGACAAACTGAATTGGTCCACCCACACAGACAGCATCGTGAAGAAGGCGCAGCAGCGCCTCTTCAACCTCAGGAGGCTGAAGAAATTCGGCTTGTCACCAAAAGCACTCACAAACTTCTACAGATGCACAATCGAGAGCATCCTGGCGGGCTGTATCACCGCCTGGTACGGCAACTCCGCCCTCAACCGTAAGGCTCTCCAGAGGGTAGTGAGGTCTGCACAACGCATCACCGGGGCAAAACTACCTGCCCTCCAGGACACCTACACCACCCGATGTTACAGGAAGGCCATAAAGATCATCAAGGACATCAACCACCCGAACCACTGCCTGTTCACCCCGCTAATCATCCAGAAGGCGAGGTCAGTACAGGTGCATCAAAGCTGGGACCGAGAGACTGAAAACAGCTTCTGTCTCAAGGCCATCAGACTGTTAAACAGCCACCACTAACATTGAGTGGCTGCTGCCAACACACTGTCATTGACACTGACCCAACTCCAGCCACTTTAATAATGGGAATTGATGGGAAATGTAAATATATCACTAGCCACTTTAAACAATGCTACCTTATATAATGTTACTTACCTACATTATTCATCTCATATGCATACGTATATACTGTAACTCTACATCATCGACTGCATCCTTATGTAATACATGTATCACTAGCCACTTTAACTATGCCACTTTGTTTACTTTGTCTACATACTCATCTCATATGTATATACTGTACTCTATATCATCTACTGCATCCTTATGTAATACATGTATCACTAGCCACTTTAACTATTCCACTTTGTTTACTTTGTCTACATACTCATCTCATATGTATATACTGTACTCGATACCATCTACTGTATGCTGCTCTGTACCATCACCCATTCATATATCCTTATGTACATATTCCTTATCCCCTTGCACTGTGTATAAGACAGTAGTTTTGGAATTGTTAGTTAGATTACTTGTTGGTTATCACTGCATTGTCGGAACTAGAAGCACAAGCATTTCGCTACACTCGCATTAACATCTGCTAACCATGTGTATGTGACAAATAAAATTTGATTTGATTTGATTTAGAGAGTGTGATTATTTAGAGGATATAACATCCCTTCTATTTGGTTTGGTTTGAAATCCTCCTGTTGTGAAATACACTGTGGTGTCTAACCTCTTATTCAGCATGGTCACACCGGAAGACCTGCAATATTAATAAAGACAAACAAATGTAAGAAAATCCCATTTAAGATGATTCTGTTGACTTTTGTAACTCTTTAACTCAGGAAGATTTATCGTCTGGGATTCAGGCCGGTCCTAACAGGAAACGTGACAAAGGGAAGCAGCTGTAATGGAGCCTTCTATAACACCCAATCAGGTCTGGAGGAGGAATGTCACATAAAGATTCAGAGATGCTATGAGTGTCTTTTGAAGTTACTCTCCAGGTGTATCCATTTGAATAAATACAGACATGAAAATGCTGGGCTATGAATGTGACCTTGGTTCTGTGAGTAGAGCAACGGGTCACTAAACGACCTATGGGAACTCCTTCCCTTTATCGTGATGTGATTGAGATGCTTAATATCAACGATGTTTACAATGACGCCACACCCTTACTGTACCATTGTGACCTGTCACTATTAAAGGATGTGTGACGTGACATACTGTCTTTTCTTATCTCCTATATACTCCCTTACGTATTTATTTGGACAGTGAAGCTACAACTTTTCATTTGGCTCTATACGCCATCATTTTCTATTGGAGATCAAATGTTTCATATGGGGTGACTGTACAGAATGTCACCTTTAATTTAATGAATGGTAAATAATGTTGAGTGAGAAAGTTACAGAGGATCAT
>NW_026284413.1:0-3989 GCF_023373465.1 Oncorhynchus keta
ACATTTACATTTACATTTAAGTCATTTAGCAGACGCTCTTATCCAGAAGCGACTTACAAATTAGTGCATACACCTTATGACGTCAGTGGAGCAGCCACTTGCAGTGCATCTAAATCTTTTAAGGGGAAAGGGGTGAGAAGGATTACTTACCCATATACCTGTCTAGGTATTCCTTGAAGAGGTGGGGTTTCAGGTGTCTCCGGAAGGTGGTGATTGACTCCGCTGTCCTGGCGTCGTGAGGAAGTTTGTTCCCATTGGGGGCCACAGAGCGAACAGTTTTGACTGGGCTGAGGCGGGAACTGTACTTCCTCAGTGGTAGGGAGCGAGCAGGCCAGAGGTGGATGGGCAGTGCCCTTGTTTGGGTGTAGGGCCTGATCCAGAGCCTGGAGGTACTGAGATGCCGTTCCCCTCCACCGGCTCAGTAGGCAAGCACCATGGTCTTGTAGCGGAGACGAAACTTCAACTGGAAGCCAGTGGAGAGAAGCGGAGGGCGGGGTGACGTGAAAGAACTTGGGAAGGTTGAACACCAGACGGGCTGCGCGTTCTGGATGAGTTGTAGGGGTTTAATGGCACAGGCAGGGAGCCCAGCCAACAGCGAGTTGCAGTAATCAAGGCGGGAGATGACAAGTGCCTGGATTAGGACCTCGCCGCTTCCTGTGTGAGGCAGGGTCGTACTCTGCGGATGTTGTAGAGCATGAACCTACAGGAACGGGACACCGCCTTGATGTTAGTTGAGAACGACAGGTGTTGTCAGGATCACGCCAAGGTTCTTAAGCGCTCTGGGAGGAGGACACAATGGAGTTGTCAACCGTGATGGCGAGATCATGGAGCGGGCAGTCCTTCCCGGGAGGAAGAGGAGCTCCGTCTTGCTGAGTTCAGCTTGAGGTGGTGATCCGTCATCCACACTGATATGTCTGCCAGACATGCAGAGATCACGATTAGCCACCTGGTCATCAGAAGGGGAAAAGGAGAAAGATTAATTGTGTGTATGTCTGCATAGCAATGATAGGAGAGACCATGTGAGGTTATGACAGAGCCAAGTGACTTGGTGTATAAGCGAGAATAAGAGGGGGCCTAGAACAGAGCCCTGGGGACACCAGTGGTGAGGCGCGTGGTGAGAGACAGATTCTCGCCCGCCACCTGTGGAGCGACCTGTCAGGTAGGACCCAATCCAGCGTGGGCCGCGCCGAGAGGTGCCCAACTTCCCGGAGAGGAGGGTGGAGAGAGGAGGATCTGATAGTTCACAGTATCGAAGGCAGCGATAGGTCTAGAAGGATAGAGCAGAGGAGAGAGAGTTAGCTTTAGCAGTGCGGAGGCGCCTCCGTGATACAGTGAAGAGCAGTCTCAGTTGAATGACTAGTCTTGAAGCCTGACTGATTTGGATCAAGAAGGTCATTCTGAGAAAGATAGCGGTAGAGCTGGCCAGGACGGCACACGCTCAAGAGTTTTGGAAAAGAGAGAAGGGATACTGGTCTGTAGTTAGGTGACATCGGAGGATCGAGTGTAGGTTTTCCAGAAGGGTGCAACTCTAGCTCTCTTGAAGACGGGAGGGGCGTGTGCCAGCGCGGTCAGGGGATGAGTTGATGAGCGGGTGAGGTAAGGGAGAAAGGTCTCCGGAAATGGTCTGGAAGAGAGGAGGATAGGGTCAAGCGGGCAGGTTGTTGGGCGGCCGGCCGTCACATGGCCATAAGATTTCATCTGGAGAGAGAGGGAGAAAGGAGTCAGAGCATAGGGTAGGGCAGTGTGAGCAGAACCAGCGGTGTCGTTTGACTTAGCAAGCGAGGATCGGATGTCGTCGACCTTCTTTTCAAAATGGTTGACGAAGTCATCTGCAGAGGAGGGAGGAGGAGGATTCAGGAGGGAGGAGAAGGTGGCAAAGAGCTTCTAGGGTTAGAGGCAGATGCTTGGAATTTAGAATGGTAGAAAGTGGCTTTGCAGCGGAGACAGAGGAGGAAAATGTAGAGGAGGAGTGAAAGGATGCCAGGTCCGCAGGGAGGCGAGTTTTCACTCCATTTCCGCTCGGCTGCCGAGCCCTGTTCTGAGCTCGCAATAGTCGTCGAGCCACGGAGGCGGGAGGGAGGACCGAGCCGGCCTGGAGGATAGGGGACATAGAGAAGTCAAAGGATGCAGAAGGGGAGGAGAGGAGGGTTGAGGGAGAGCAGAATCAGGAGATAGGTTGGAGAAAGTTTGAGCAGAGGGAAGAGATGATAGGATGGAAGAGGGAGAGAGTAGCGGGAGGAGAAGCGAAAAAGGTTGGGGCAGAAAGCGATACCATCCAGTAGGGGCAGTGTGGGAAGTGTTGGATGAGAAGCGAGAGGAAAAAGGATACAAGGTAGTGGTCGGAGACTTGGAGGAGTTGCAATGAGGTTAGTGGAAGAACAGCATCTAGTAAAGATGAGGTCAAGCGTATTGCCTGCCTTGTGAGTAGGGGAAGGTGAGAGGGTGAGGTCAAAGAGGAGAGGAGTGGAAAGAAGGAGGCAGAGAGGAATGAGTCAAAGGTAGACGTGGGGAGGTTAAAGTCGCCCAGAACTGTGAGAGGTGAGCCGTCCTCAGGAAAGGAGCTTATCAAGGCACATCAAGCTCATTGATGACTCTCAAGGGAACCTGGAGAGCGATAAATGATAAGGATGTTAAGCTTGAAAGGGCTGGTAACTGTGACAGCATGGAATTCAAGGAGGCGATAGACAGATGGGTAAGGAGAAAGAGAGAAAGACCACTTGGGAGATGAGGATCCCGGTGCCACCACCCCGTGACCAGAAGCTCTCGGGGTGTGCGAGAACACGTGGGCGGACGAGGAGAGAGCAGTAGGAGTAGCAGTGTTATCTGTGGTGATCCATGTTTCCGTCAGTGCCAAGAAGTCGAGGACTGGAGGGAGGCATAGGCTGAGATGAACTCTGCCTTGTTGGCCGCAGATCGGCAGTTCAGAGGCTACCGGAGACCTGGAACTCCCTGCGTGGGTGTACGCGCTGGGACCACCAGATTAGGGTGTCCGCGGCCACGCGGTGTGGAAGCGTTTGTATGGTCTGTGCAGAGGAGGAGAGAACAGGGATAGACAGACACATAGTTGACAGGCTACAGAAAAGGCTACGCTAATGCAAGGAGATTGGAATGACAAGTGGACTACACGTCTCGAATGTTCAGAAAGTTAAGCTTACGTAGCAAGAATCTTATTGACTAAAATGATTAAAATGATACAGTACTGCTGAAGTAGGCTAGCTGGCAGTAGCTGCGTTGTTGACACTACACTAATCAAGTCGTTCCGTTGAGTGTAATAGTTTCTACAGTGCTACTATTCGGGGGGCTAGCTGGCTAGCTAGCAGTGTTGTTTTACGTTGCGTTGCGTTAAAGAGCGACAATAGCTGGCTAGCTAACCTAGGAAATCGCTCTAGACTACACATTTATCTTTGAAACAAAACGGCTATGTAGCTAGCTATGTAGCTAGCTACGATCAAACAAATCAAACCGTTGTACTGTAATGAAATGAAATGAAAATGTGATACTACCTGACCAGGTTGTTGAATTCGATTCAGTAGACGTGACGTGTGGTGACGTTGGCTGTTAGCTGTTAGCTGTTGGCTAGCCCCAGCAGAGTCTCCTACGTTAAGGGCGACAAATAGCTGGCTAGCGAACCTCAGTGAATTAAGATAATCACTCCAGACTACACACTCTAAACTACACAATTATCTTGAAACAAAGACAGCTATGTAGCTAGCTAACACTGAAACTAATCAGAGTAGTTCAGTTGAGTGAGTAGCACTACAGTGATGTATCTGTGGCGTTAGCTAGCGTTTGCTAGCTCCTGGGCGAATAGCAGTGAAGGCTACGTTAGGGCGACGAAATACGATAATTATGCAATTATCTCTGATACAAGGACGGCTATGTAGCTAGCTAAGAAGAATTGCTAAGATTAGACAAATCAAACCGTTGTACTATAATGAAATGTAATGAAAAAGTTATACAACCTGCAGAGCGAAGTGCGAATGCGACCG
>NW_026284414.1:0-6601 GCF_023373465.1 Oncorhynchus keta
TCTCTCTCTCTCTCTCTCTCTCTCTCTCTTCTCTCTCTCCTCTCTCTCTCTGCTACTCTCTCCTCTCTCTCCCTCTCTCCACTCCTCTCCTCTCCTCTCCTCTCCCTCCTCTCCACTCCTCTCCTCTCTCTCTTTTCTCTGCCTCTTCTCTCTCTCCTCTCCTCCTCTACTCTCTTCTCCTCTGTCTCTTCTCTCTTCCTTCTCTCCTCTCTCTCTCTTCTTCCCTCCCTCTCTCCTCTCTCTCTGCTCTCTCTCTTCTCTCTCTGTCTCTTCTCTCTCTCCTCTCTTCTCTCTCTGTCGCTTCTCTCTCTCCTCTCTCCTCTCCTCTCCTCTCTCTCTTCTCTCTGTCTCTTCTCTCTCTCTCCTCTCCTCTCTTCTCCTCTCTGTCTCTTCTCTCTTTCTCTTCTCTCCCGCTCTCTCTCCCTCCTCTCTCTCCTCTCTCTCTCTCTCTCTCTCTCTCTCTCTCTCTCTCTCTCTCTCTCTCTCTCTCTCTCTCTCCTCTCTCTCCTCTCTCCACTCCTCTCCTCTCTCTCTCTTCTCTCTTGTCTCTCTCTTCTCTCTCCTCTCTCCTCATCTTTCTCCTCTCTGCTCTCTCTTCCTCTCTTCTCTTCTTCCTCTCCTCTCTCTCTCTCTCTCCTCTCTCTCTCCTCTCCTCTCTCTCTCTCTCTGTCTCTCTCTCTCTCTCTCTCTCTCTCTCTCTCTTCTTCTCAACACATCTGTCTCCTCCTCTCTCTCCCTCTTCTCTCCTTCTCTCTCTCTCTCTCTTCTCTCTCCCTCTCTCTCTCTCTCTCTCTCTCTCTCTCTCCTCTTTCCCTCTCTCATCTCCTCTCTCCTCTCTCTCCTCTCCTCTCTGTCTCTTCTCAGTGTCTCTTCTCTCTCTTCTCTCGTCTCTCTCTTCTCTCTCTCTCTCTCTTGTCTCTCTTTTCTCTCTCTCTATCTCTCTTCTACTTCTCTCTTCTCTCTCTCTCTTCTCTCTTTCATCTCTTCTTCTCTCTTCTTCTCTCTCTCTCTCTCTCTCTCTCTCTCTCTCTCTCTCTCTCTCCTCTCTCTCCTCTCTCTGTCTCTTCTCTCTTTCTCATCTCTCTCTCTCTCTCTTCTTCTCTCTCTTCTTCTCTCTCTCTCTCTCTCTTCTCTCTCTCTCTCTTCTCTCTTCTCTCTTCTCTCTCTCCTCTCTCTCTCTCTCTCATCTCTCTCTTCTCATCTCTTCTCTCTCTCTCCTCTCTCTCTCTCTCTCTCTCCCTTCTCTCTCTCTCTCTCTCTCTCTCTCTCTCTCTCTCTCTCTCTCTCTCTCTCTCTCTCTCTCTCTGTCTACACTCCAGCACCCTTTATACCTTTGAATCTTACATTCATACTCTTCGCCTCCCTCTCCGTCTTCCCTTCACCTGAATGATATTGATCTCCGTCGTGAGTAGGTCACACCGGCGGTAACTGAAGTGGGCAGGCACACCCAATTACCAGAGGGCACAGTATTTGTCTCAACACCGGTGGGTGGCATTATGTCCTGCATGGGGTTATGAACAGATTGGTTCCTGTGGGAGACAGGATAGATGGTCCAATCAGAAGCTAATGGAAACACTTACCAGAGTAGGTGGTTTGGATCGGCTTTATATTACTGTCTGTTTACCTGAGACTGAATAAACGTGGGTCCTGTGCTGCCCTCAGTTCGTTATAGGTCAGATCTAACCCAGACTGAACAAACCGGTCCTGTGCTGCTTCAGTTGGGCTATAGGTCAGATCTAACCTTAGACTGAACAAACCGTGGTCCTGTGCTGCCTCAGTTGGGTTATAGGTCGATCTAACCTTAGACTGAACAAACCGTGGGTCCTAATATAATATAATATATGCCATTTAGCAGACGCTTTTATCCAAAGCGACTTACAGTCATGTGTGCATACATTCTACGTATGGGTGGTCCCGGGAATCGAACCACTACCCTGGCGTTAATAAGCGCCATGCTCTACCAACTGAGCTACAGAAGGTCCCTGTGCTGCCTCAGTTGGGTTATAGGTCAGATCTAACCTTAGACTGAACAAACCGTGGTCCTGTGCTGCTTCAGTTGGGTTATAGGTCAGATCTAACCTTAGACTGAACAAACCGTGGTCCTGTGCTGCTTCAGTTGGGTTATAGGTCAGATCTTACCTTAGACTGAACAAACTGTGGTCCTGTGCTACAGGTCTACATGTCTACAGGTCTACAGGTCTACAGGTCTTCAGGTCTACAGGTCTACAGGTCTACAGGTCTACAGGTCTACAGGTCTACAGGTCTACAGGTCTACAGGTCTACAGGTCTACAGGTCTACAGGTCTACAGGTCTTCAGGTCTACAGGTCTACAGGTCTACAGGTCTACAGGTCTACATGTCTACAGGTCTACAGGTCTACATGTCTACAGGTCTACAGGTCTACAGGTCTACAGGTCTACAGGTCTACAGGTCTACAGGTCTTCAGGTCTACATGTCTACAGGTCTACATGTCTACAGGTCTACATGTCTACAGGTCTACATGTCTACATGTCTACAGGTCTTCAGGTCTACAGGTCTACATACTGTATAGAATGAAACATTTTATTTTGCCAAACTGACCTTGGTTGCCACGGCCTCCTAAAGTGCGTATGTTTGTAGTTGTGGCTGTTGGCTACCTTGTTATGTTCTGGCTGGGGGTTCTTGTTATGTTCTGGCTGGGGTTCTTGTTATGTTCTGGCTCAGGGTTCTTGTTATGTTCTGGCTGGGGCTTCCTTGTTATGTTCTGGCTGGGGTTCTTGTTATGTTCTGGCTGGGGGTTCTTGTTATGTTCTGGCTGGGGTTCTTGTTATGTTCTGGCTGGGGTTCTTGTTATGTTCTGTCTGGGGCCTCCTTGTTATGTTCTGGCTGGGGTCCTTGAAAGAGCATGTTCTGGCTGGGGGTCCTTGTTATGTTCTGGCTGGGGGTTCCTTGTTATGTTCTGGCTGGGGCTTCCTTGTTATGTTCTGGCTGGGGGTTCCCTTGTTATGTTCTGGCTGGGGTTCTTGTTATGTTCTGGCTGGGGCTTCCTTGTTATGTTCTGGCTGGGGGTTCCTTGTTATGTTCTGGCTGGGGCCTCCTTGTTATGTTCTGGCTGGGGTTCTTGTTATGTTCTGGCTGGGGAGTTCTTGTTATGTTCTGGCTGGGGTTCTTGTTATGTTCTGGCTGGGCTTCCTTGTTATGTTCTGGCTAGGGGTTCCTTGTTATGTTCTGGCTGGGGGTTCTTGTTATGTTCTGGCTGGAGCTTCCTTTTTATGTTCCGGCTGGGGCTTCCTTGTTATGTTCTGGCTGGGGTTCTTGTTATGTTCTGGCTGGGGTTCTTGTTATGTTCTGGCTGGGGTTCTTGTTATGTTCTGGCTGGGGGTTTCTTGTTATGTTCTGGCTGGGGTTCCTTGTTATGTTCTGGCTGGGGGTTCCTTGTTATGTTCTGGCTGGGGTTCCTTGTTATGTTCTGGCTGGGGGTTCCTTGTTATGTTCTGGCTGGGGGTTCTTGTTATGTTCTGGCTGGGGGTTTCTTGTTATGTTCTGGCTGGGGCTTCCTTGTTATGTTCTGCTGGGGCTTCCTTGTTATGTTCCGGCTGGGGGGTTTCTTGTTATGTTCTGGCTGGGGTTCCTTGTTATGTTCTGGCTGGGGTTCCTTGTTATGTTCTGGCTGGGGTTCCTTGTTATGTTCTGGCATTGGGGGTTCTGTTATGTCCTCTGGCTGGGGGGTTTTTGTTATGTTCTGCTGGGGGTTCTGTTATGTTCTGTGGGGGTTCCTTTTTGTTATGTTCTGCTGGGGTCTTGTTATGTTCTGGCTGGGTTCCTTTGTTATGTTCTGGCTGGGGGTTCTTGTTATGTTCTGGGCTGGGGGTTCCCTTGTTATGTTCTGTCTGGGGCCTCCTTGTTATGTTCTGCTGGGGGTTCCTTGTTATGTTCTGGCTGGGGTTCCTTGTTATGTTCTGGCTGGGGGTTCTTGTTATGTTCTGGGCTGGGGTTCCTTGTTATGTTCTGGGTTGGGGTTCCTTGTTATGTTCTGGCTGGGGGTTCTTGTTATGTTCTGGCTGGGGGTTCCTTGTTAAGTGTCTCTGGCTGGGCCTCCTTGTTATGTTCTGGCTGGGGCTTCCTTGTTATGTTCTGGCTGGGGGGGTTCTATGTTCTGGCTAGCCTTGTTAGTGTTCTGGCTGGGGTTCTGTTATGTTCTGGCTGGGGTTCTGTTATGTTCTGGCTGGGCTCTCTTTGTTATGTTCTGGCTGGGGTTCTGTTATGTTCTGGCTGGGGTTCTTGTTATGTTCTGGCTGGGGCCTCCTTGTTATGTTCTGCTGGGGGTTCCTTGTTATGTTCTGGCTGGGGGTTCCTTGTTATGTTCTGCTGGGGCTTCCTTGTTATGTTCTGCTGGGGGTTCTTGTTATGTTCCTGGCTGGGGGTTCTGTTATGTTCTGGCTGGGGCCTCCTTGTTATGTTCTGGCTGGGGGTTCTTGTTATGTTCTGGCTGGGTTCTGTTATGTTCTGGCTGGGGGTTCCTTGTTATGTTCTGGCTGGGGCCTCCTTGTTATGTTCTGGCTGGGGCCTCCTTGTTAAGTGTTCTGGCTGGGGGTTCTTGTTATGTTCTGGCTGGGGTTCCTTGTTATGATCTGGCTGGGTTCTGTTATGTTATGGCTGGGGGTTCCCTTTGTTATGTTCTGGCTGGGGTTCTGTTATGTTCTGGTTGGGCCTCCTTGTTACAGCCCTGGCTGGGGCCTCCTTGTTATGTTCCGGCTGGGGGTTCTGTTATGTTCTGCTGGGGTTCCTTTTGTTATGATCTGTTGGGGTTCTTTTTATGTTCTGGCTGGGGTTCCTTGTTATGTTCTGGCTGGGGGTTCTTCTTATGTTCTGGCTGGGGGTTCCTTGTTATGTTCTGGCTGGGTGTTCCTTGTTATGTTCTGGCAAGCCCTTGTTATGTTCTGGCTGGGGTTCTTGTTATGTTCTGGCTGGGGGTCCTTGTTATGTTCTGGCTGGGGTTCTTGTTATGTTCTGGCTGGGGTTCTTGTTATGTTCTGGCTGGGGAGTTCTTGTTATGTTCTGGCTGGGGCTTCCTTGTTATGTTCTGGCTGGGGTTCCCTTGTTATGTTCTGGCTGGGGTTCCTTGTTATGTTCTGGCTGGGGTTCCCTTGTTATGTTCTGGCTGGGCTTCCTTTGTTATGTTCTGGCTGGGGTTCCTTGTTATGTTCTGGCTTGGGTTCTTGTTATGTTCTGGCTGGGGTTCTTGTTATGTTCTGGCTGGGGGTTCTTGTTATGTCTGGCTGGGGGTCTTTGTTATGTTCTGGCTGGGGCTTCCTTGTTATGTTCTGGCTGGGGTTCCCTTGTTATGTTCTGGCTGTGGGCTTCCTTGTTTTATGTTCTGGCTGAGGCTTCCTTGTTATGTTCTGGCTAAAGTGTTCCTTGTTATGTTCTGGCTGGGGGCATGGTTACAGTGGGTGTAACTGCCTGTTGAGACAATGACAGATTTATGACCTTGTCAGCTCGAGAGTTTATATAATAATAATAATAATAATATAATAATATGCCATTTAGCTGGCGCTTTTATGGAGGTGGCTACAGTCATGTGTGCATACATTCTAACGTATGGCTGGTCCCGGGGAATCGAACCCACTACCTGGCGTTACAAGCACCATGCTCTATTAAAGCCACAGAGGTTTGAACTGGCACCTTGGTGGGGTTACTTAAAGACAAGGGTTATATTGGTACCATATGCGCTGGGTACCTAATGCCCCCGTTGTGTCCCTGGGGCCAGGATTGGGAGGTATTGTTATAAACCAGCTGGGTTCTGCTAGTGAACAACATTCCATTTGGTGGTCTGAATGTCAGCAACGATGTAAAAAAAACATGATATTAATATTAGGATATTTACTGCTTTTGTTGTGACTTGGTGGGGTGGGTGGATTAAAGACTGGGGTTGTTGTATTGATACCTTGGTGGGGTGGATTAAAGACTGGGGTTGTTGTATTGATACCTTGGTGGGGTGGATTAAAGACTGGGGTTGTTGTATTGATACCTTGGTGGGGTGGATTAAAGACTGGGGTTGTTGTACTGGATACCTTGGTGGGGTGGATTAAAGACTGGGGTTGTTGTATTGATACCTTTGGGATTAAAGACTAGGGTTGTTGTATTGATACCTTGGTGGTGATCAAAGACTGGGGTTGTTGTATTGATACCTTGGTGGGGTGGGTGAATTAAAGACTAGGGTTGTTGTATTGATACCTTGTTGATACCCTGGGGTTGTTGTGGTAGTCCACCTTGGTGGGGGTGGGTGGATTAAAGACTGGGGTTGTTGTATTGATACCTTGGTGGGGTGGGTGGATTAAAGACTGGGGTTGTTGTATTGATACCTTGGTGGGGTGGGTGGATTAAAGACTGGGGTTGTTGTATTGATACCCTGGGTTGTTGTAGTGATACCTTGGTGGGGTGGGGTGGATTAAAGACTGGGGTTGTTGTATTGGCACCTTGGTGGGGTGGATTAAAGACTGGGGTTGTTGTATTGATACCTTGGTGGGGTGGGTGGATTAAAGACTGGGGTTGTTGTATTGATACCTTGGTGGGGTGGATTAAAGACTGGGGTTGTTGTATTGATACCTTGGTGGGGTGGG
>NW_026284415.1:0-5088 GCF_023373465.1 Oncorhynchus keta
GCTGAGCTCCTAGTGTGGGGCTGAGCTCCTAGTCGTGGGAGCTGAGCTCCTAGTGTGGGGCTGAGCTCTAGTGTGGGGCTGAGCTCTAGTGTGGGGCTGAGCTCTAGAGGCTGGAGTTCTAGTGCTGGGGCTGAGCTCCTAGTGGGCTGAGCTCCTAGATGTGTTAATGAGTTCCTAGATGGGGCTGAGTCAGAGTGGGGCTGAGCTTCTAGAGTGGGCTGAGCCAGTAGCTGAGCTTCTAGAGTGGGGCTGAGCTAGGTGGTGCTGAGCTCCTAGAGTGGGGCTGAGCTCCTAGTGTGGGGCTGAGCTCCTAGAGTGGGGCTGAGCTCCTAGTGTGGTGCTGAGCTCCTAGAGGTGGGGGGCTGAGCTCTAGTGGGGGCTGAGCTCCTAGATGTTAATGAGTTCCTAGATGGGGCTGAGCTTCTAGGAGTGGGGCTGAGCTTCTAGAGTGGGGCTGAGCTCCTAGATGTGTTAATGAGTTCCTAGATGGGGCTGAGCTTCTAGAGTGGGGCTGAAGCTTCTAGAGTGGGGCTGAGCTCTAGTGTGGGGGGCTGAGCTCTAGATGTGTTAATGGAGTTCCTAGATGGGCTGAGCTTCTAGTGTGGTGCTGAGCTCTAGAGTGGGGCTGAGCTCCATAGAGTAGCTGAGCTCCTAGAGTGGGGCTGAGCTCCTAGAGTTGGGCTGAGCTTCTAGAGTGGGGCTGAGCTTCTAAGGATGTGTTAATGAGTTCCTAGATGGGGCTGAGCTCCTAGAGTGGGGCTGAGTTCCTAGAGTGGCTGAGCTCCTAGAGTGGGGCTGAGTTCCTAGAGTGGGGCTGAGTTCCTGGGCTGAGTTCCTAGAGTGGGTTGAGCTAGAGTGGCTGAGCGCCTAGATGTGTTAATGAGTGGCTGCGCCTAGATGGGGCTGAGCTCCTAGAGTGGGGCTGAGCTAGATGTGTGGCTGAGTTCCTAGAGTGGGGCTGAGCTCCTAGAGTGGGGCTGAGCTTCTAGAGTGGGGGCTGAGCTTCTAGATGTGTTAATGAGTTCCTAGATGGGGCTGAGCTTCTAGAGTGGGGCTGAGCTTCTAGAGTGGTGCTGAGCTCCTAGAGTGGGGCTGAGCTCCTAGTGTGGGGCTGAGCTCTAGAGTGGTGCTGAGCTTCTAGAGTGGGGCTGAGCTCCTAGAGTGGGGCTGAGCTCCTAGATGTGTTAATGAGTTCCTAGATGGGGCTGAGCTCCTAGAGTGGGGCTGAGCTTCTAGTGAGGGCTGAGCTCCTAGTGTGGGGCTGAGCTCCTAGGTGGGGTTGAGCTCCAAGAGTGGGGTTGAGCTCCTAGAGTGGGGCTGAGCTCCAAGAGTGGGGCTGAGCTCCAAGAGTGGGGTTGAGCTCCTAGAGTGGGGTTGAGCTCCTGGATGTGTGAATGAGTTCCTAGTGTGGGGTTGAGCTCCAAGAGTGGGGTTGAGCTCCTAGAGTGGGGTTGAGCTCCAAGAGTGGGGCTGAGCTCCAAGAGTGGGGTTGAGTAGGTGGGGGTTGAGCTCCTAGAGTGGGGCTGAGCTCCAAGAGTGGGGCTGAGCTCCAAGAGTGGGGCTGAGCTCCAGAGTGGGGCTGAGCTCCAGAGTGGGGCTGAGCTCCAAGAGTGGGGTTGAGCTCCTAGAGTGGGGTTGAGCTCCTAGAGTGGGGCTGAGCTCCTAGAGTGGGCTGAGCTCCTAGAGTGGGGCTGAGCTCCTAGAGTGGGGCTGAGCTCCTAGAGTGGGGCTGAGCTTCTAGAGTGGGGCTGAGCTTCTAGATGTGGGGCTGAGTTCCTAGATGGGGCTGAGCTTCTAGAGTGGGGCTGAGCTTCTAGATGTGTTAATGAGTTCCTAGATGGGGCTGAGCTCCTAGAGAGTGGGGCTGAGCTTCTAGAGTGGGGCTGAGCTCCTAGAGTGGGGCTGAGCTTCTAGAGTGGGGCTGAGCTTCTAGATGTGTTAATGAGTTCCTAGATGGGGCTGAGCTTCTAGAGTGGGGCTGAGCTTCTAGTGTGGTGCTGAGCTCCTAGAGTGGGGCTGAGCTCCTAGAGTGGGCTGAGCTCCTAGAGTGGGGCTGAGCTCCTAGTGTGGGGCTGAGCTCCTAGAGTGGGGCTGAGCTCCTAGAGTGGGGCTGAGCTCCTAGAGTGGGCTGAGCTCCTAGAGTGGGACTGAGCTCCTAGAGTGGGGCTGAGCTCTAGAGTGGGCTGAGCTCCTAGAGTGGGGCTGAGCTCCTAGAGTGGGGCTGAGCTCCTAGAGTGGTCTGAGCTCCTAGAGTGGGGCTGAGCTTCTAGTGTGGGGCTGAGCTCTAGAGTGGGGCTGAGCTTCTAGTGTGGTGCTGAGCTCCTAGAGTGGGGCTGAGCTTCTAGTGTGGTGCTGAGCTCTAGAGTGGGGCTGAGCTCCTAGATGTGTTAATGAGTTCCTAGATGGGGCTGAGCTCCTAGATGGGGCTGAGCTTCTAGAGTGGGGCTGAGCTTCTAGAGTGGGGCTGAGCTCCTAGTGTGGGGCTGAGCTCCTAGTGTGGGGCTGAGCTCCTAGAGTGGGGCTGAGCTCCTAGTGTGGGGCTGAGCTCCTAGTGTGGGGCTGAGCTCCTAGATGTGTTAATGAGTTCCTAGATGGGGCTGAGCTTCTAGAGTGGGGCTGAGCTTCTAGAGTGGGCTGAGCTCATAGAGTAGCTGAGCTTCTAGAGTGGGGCTGAGCTTCTAGTGTGGTGCTGAGCTCCTAGAGTGGGGCTGAGCTCTAGTGTGGGGCTGAGCTCCTAGAGTGGGGCTGAGCTCCTAGTGTGGTGCTGAGCTCCTAGAGTGGGGCTGAGCTCCTAGTGTGGGGCTGAGCTCCTAGATGTGTTAATGAGTTCCTAGATGGGGCTGAGCTTCTAGAGTGGGGCTGAGCTTCTAGAGTGGGGCTGAGCTCCTAGATGTGTTAATGAGTTCCTAGATGGGGCTGAGCTTCTAGAGTGGGGCTGAGCTTCTAGAGTGGGGCTGAGCTCTAGTGTGGGGCTGAGCTCCTAGATGTGTTAATGAGTTCCTAGATGGGGCTGAGCTTCTAGTGTGGTGCTGAGCTCCTAGAGTGGGGCTGAGCTCATAGAGTAGCTGAGCTCCTAGAGTGGGGCTGAGCTCCTAGAGTTGGGCTGAGCTTCTAGAGTGGGGCTGAGCTTCTAGATGTGTTAATGAGTTCCTAGATGGGGCTGAGCTCCTAGAGTGGGGCTGAGCTTCTAGAGTGGGGCTGAGCTCCTAGAGTGGGGCTGAGCTTCTAGAGTGGGGCTGAGCTTCTAGATGTGTTAATGAGTTCCTAGATGGGGCTGAGCTCCTAGAGTGGGGCTGAGCTTCTAGAGTGGGGCTGAGCTCCTAGAGTGGGGCTGAGCTTCTAGAGTGGGGCTGAGCTTCTAGATGTGTTAATGAGTTCCTAGATGGGGCTGAGCTTCTAGAGTGGGGCTGAGCTTCTAGTGTGGTGCTGAGCTCCTAGAGTGGGGCTGAGCTCCTAGTGTGGGGCTGAGCTCCTAGAGTGGTGCTGAGCTTCTAGAGTGGGGCTGAGCTCCTAGAGTGGGGCTGAGCTCCTAGATGTGTTAATGAGTTCCTAGATGGGGCTGAGCTCCTAGAGTGGGGCTGAGCTTCTAGTGAGGGCTGAGCTCCTAGTGTGGGGCTGAGCTCCTAGAGTGTTAATGGGTTGAGCTTCTAGAGTTCCTAGGGGCTGAGCTTCAAGAGTGGGGCTGAGCTCCTAGAGTGGGGCTGAGCTCAGAGAGTGGGGCTGAGCTCCTAGAGAGTGGGGTGGGGCTGAGCTCCTAGAGTGGGGCTGAGGGTGGGGCTGAGCTCCTGCTGAGCTTCTAGAGGGGTGAGCTTCTAGATGTGTAATCCTAGAGGGGCTGAGCTCTAGAGTGGGGCTGAGCTTCAAGAGTAGAGGGCTGAGCTCCTAGAGTGTGGGGCTGAGCTCCTAGAGTGGGGCTGAGTGGGGCTGAGCTCCTAGAGTGGGGCTGAGCTTCAGAGTGGGGCTGAGCTCCTAGAGTGGGGCTGAGCTCCAGTGTGGGCTGAGCTCCTAGAGTGGGGCTGAGCTCCTAGAGTGGGGCTGAGCTCCAAGAGTGGGGCTGAGCTCTAGAGTGGGGCTGAGCTCCTAGAGTGGGGGCTGAGCTCCAAGAGTGGGGCTCCTTGAGCTCCTAGTGTGGGGCTGAGCTCCTAGAGTGGGGCTGAGCTCCTAGAGTGAGGCTGAGCTCCTAGAGTGGGGCTGAGTTGAGCTGAGCTCCTAGAGTGGGGCTGAGCTCCTAGAGTGGGGCTGAGCTTCTAGAGTGGGGCTGAGCTTCTAGATGTGTTAATGAGTTCCTAGATGGGGCTGAGCTCTAGAGTGGGGCTGAGCTGAGCTCTTCTAGATGTGTTAATGAGTTCTAGATGTGGGCTGAGCTCCTAGATGGGGCTGAGCTAGAGTGGGGCTGAGCTTCTAGAGTGGGGCTGAGCTTCTAGAGTGGGGCTGAGCTCCTAGAGTGGGGCTGAGCTTGGGGCTAGAGTGGGGCTGAGCTTCTAGATGTGTTAATGAGTTCCTAGATGGGGCTGAGCTTCTAGAGTGGGGCTGAGCTTCTAGTGTGGTGCTGAGCTCCTAGAGTGGGGCTGAGCTCCTAGAGTGGGCTGAGCTCCTAGAGTGGGGCTGAGCTCCTAGTGTGGGGCTGAGCTCCTAGAGTGGGGCTGAGCTCCTAGTGTGGGGCTGAGCTCCTAGAGTGGGCTGAGCTGAGCTTCTAGAGTGGGAGTGGGGCTGAGCTCTAGAGTGGGGCTGAGCTCCTAGTGGGGCTGAGCTCCTAGAGTGGAGCTAGAGCTCCTAGAGTGGGGCTGAGCTCCTAGAGTGGGGCTGAGCTAGATGTGGGCTGAGCCTAGTGTGGGGCTGAGCTCCTAGTGTGGGGCTGAGCTTCTAGAGTGGGGCTGAGCTCCTAGTGTGGGGCTGAGCTCTAGTGTGGGGCTGAGCTCCTAGAGTGGGGCTGAGCTTCTAGTGATGTGTGTGAGCTAGATGGGGCTGAGCCTAGAGTGGGGCTGAGCTTCTAGTGTGGTGCTGAGCTTCTAGAGTGGGGCTGAGCTCCTAGATGTGTTAATGAGTTCCTAGATGGGGCTGAGCTCTAGATGGGGCTGAGCTTCTAGA
>NW_026284416.1:0-7241 GCF_023373465.1 Oncorhynchus keta
GTAATTGGAGTTCAAGCTAATGCTACGACAATTTTTTTACCTTGGTGAAACACATTCTGCACCAAGTAAAGCACGGACAGGTTTCTATGATGAGTGTATTGGGTAAAAGTTTGTGCAATTTCGGGATGTTCGCTACCTGCAAATAGCATATCGTCCAAAACCAGCAGATTGTTTTTATGAGGAGGGAGAAGTTCATCATCAGACAGGGATTCAGGTTTTCCTTCAACAAACGTGATTTTTATTGTCTTCAATAATTCATCATACAGAGGTTGATAACATGAATAACACCACACAACATTATCAGGCTTTTGAGATAACACATGTTCAGAATTCTCTCAAATACTTTTTACAAAGCAAGTTTTACCACTATTTGATGGGCCTGCGATTTAGGCCGAAAATGGCAGTTGCAAACGGGGGTCAAAATCAGCTACAGCAGTCATTATATCTTAAGCTTTAAAACCTGTTGTGACTAGGGGGCAGTATTTTCATTTTTGGAAAAACTGGATATTTTGTCATGACAAGATGCTAGAATATGCATATAATTGACAGCTTAGGATAGAAAACACTCTAAAGTTTCCAAAACTGTAAAAAAAAATATTGTCTGTGAGTATAACAGAACTGATGTTGCAGGCGAAAGCCTGAGAAAAATCCAATCCGGAAGTGCCTCATGTTTTGAAAGCGCTGCATTCCAATGTATCCCTATTGAGCAGTGAATGGGCTATCAACCAAATTACTCTTTTTCCCTATTCCCGAAGGTGTCTACAGCATTGTGATGTAGTTTTACGCATTTATGTTGAAGAATACCCGTAAGCGGCTACATTGTGCAAGTGGTCACCTGATGGCTCCCAGAGTGACTCTCACGTAAAATACAGAGGTAGCCATTACTCCAAACGGTCCTACTGAAAAATTAATTGTCCCGATGGATATATAATCGAATAGATATTTGAAAAACATCTTGAGGATTGATTATAAACCATGTTTGCCATGTTTCTGTCGATATTATGGAGCTAATTTGAAATATTTTTCGCCGTTTTTGTGACTGCAATTTCCGGGCGATTTCTCAGCCAAACGTGAAGATCAAACGGAGCTATTTCGCCTACAAACATAATCTTTTTGGAAAAAAATAAAATTTGCTATCTAACTGGGGGTCTCGTGAGTGAAAACATCCGAAGCTCATCAAAGGTAAATTATTTAATTTGATTGCTTTTCTGATTTCCGTGACCAAGTTACCTGCTGCTAGCTGGACGAAATGCTATGCTAGGCTATCGAAAACTTACACAAATGCTTGTCTAGCTTTGGCTGAAAAGCATATTTTGAAAATCTGAGATGACAGGGTGATTAACAAAAGGCTAAGCTGTGTCTCGAAAATATTTCATTTGTGATTTTCATGAATAGGAATATTTTCTAGGAATATTTATGTCCATTGCGTTATGCTAATTAGTGTCAGATGATGACAATGGTCCCGTTCACGGGATGGGGTGTCACTAGAGGTTAAGACACACTGGGGGGCTTGTAGCATAAATCAGTAGCCAAAGGGCAATATGGTCCCGTCAGGCAATAGCAGTCTATTGTCATAGACTACCCTGAATCTTTTAGTAAGTGGGGTGTTCCTTAGATGGAAGCCCTTTTTATCCCTAACAATTTTTTTGTAGGAGCTCAAAATCTACAAGTCACTATTCCTGTTGTTTATGAAACCCTCGACCAAGCGTGTGATTGATTCCAAGTTTACACGCGGGGCATATTCATAGT
The DNA here is from genome assembly GCF_023373465.1 of Oncorhynchus keta. Lineage (NCBI taxonomy): Eukaryota > Metazoa > Chordata > Actinopteri > Salmoniformes > Salmonidae > Oncorhynchus > Oncorhynchus keta. The sequence goes on from NW_026284416.1 coordinate 1,750, forward strand.
TTGAGTCACGCCTTTGGCTTTCAACACCACGTGATTGTCTTTAGTCCTAAAAGCATAGCTTTCGGATCCACATGAGGACCATTCTGTGATATGGTCACCCTCTTCGAGTTCACTCGTTAAACCACCCAGATAGTCGCCAAGTGGGGGGTTCCAATCACCCTGTTTGCTTACATAGACCACAGAGTCTGTGTCGTGGTCAAGAACCCGCCTCTGAAGCTGTTCCATGAGGGTGTACAGTTCAAGTCGGCAATAGGCCGTGGTAAATGCTGCAAGAAACACACTTACATTACCCAGGGGTAGAACCCACTTCTGGTTGCGCCTCCATTGCACCAGGGCAATGTCTTGACTCAAGAATGAAAAATGTGACATTTCGTATTCGTCCGAAAAAACAAATTCCAAAAATTCTTTGGGGTCTTTAATGATCGACGTTGTTAACATATTGCATCTCTGCGATAATTTTCCCCAAAGTGAGTTGCCCATCTCTAGAGCCTTAGAGAATTCAACTGTGACCCATTCACCTGTCAGGGCTCGTTCTTGATCTGAGTGATCACAAGGGTTTTGCTGGTTGTGTTTTTCACTGCAGGTGCGACAAAGGGGAAAGAAAAGTTTTCCTTGAGGGCCCCTGTAAGTAAACACTGGTATAAACAAACCCCTAGGAGGGTAGACAGTTGCTTTGATCAGACCAAAATAGTTTTGGGGTAAGTCAAAGTCGCTGTGAATAATTTCCGGATGCCCCATAGGATAGCATGAGGAACTCATTACATGAGGATAAAGGGATGTGACATCTACACATCCTATTGTCTCGTCGGGTTGTGCTACATACCGCAAGGTCAAAGCATTGGTACGGCCTCCATACAAGGCCTGTCGTGGTTCCAGGGGTTCTAGTGTGTCATAGCTGGAAAGGAAGGCTTGAACATGAGGATCGGACTTTTTGAGGGCTGTCCATTCGTGCTCCCACAAAACCACAACTTTTAACCTGTAAGTAGCCTGGAAAGAATCCAATTTGTCTTGAAACTATTGATACATTTCCACAAAAGTCTTTTGGGTTAGGACACACATGGCGGTGTCAAGTGTAAGGGTTGCATAGGACAATTTTTATCCAGACATACTGAACAGTTATAACGGCACGAGTGCCCCACCATTCGGGTGTAGCCGGTATGGCAGGATGGACACATATGGTGCGCCTAAAAACGCTTGTTATGTTAGTAAGGGCATAGTAATGTTCGTTTTGCACATAAAAGTACAGAGTCTGAGGATGAGGTTGGGGGTTGTTTTGGAATTTCAAAAGATCTGCATTAGCTCTACTGTGGTACAAAACCACAATCTTGATATTCAGAAAGTTTTACAATTTGAGAATGTCAGAGAAAGCCACAGCATCCTGTATACCGTTGTAACGCCGCTAGATCAGTACATCCCGGGTTGAGTAAATGGGACAGACCTATTGCAAAGCATAGCTTATTACCGGGATTGTGAACGTTTATGAGGTAGGCCCTTTTATTGCTTATGATTTCTGATTGCATTATGCTATCTAGCTTCCTTCTCTGCCCACCACCACCCTGGGGTTGACGTATTATTTGCACTACAAGCTCGAGGGTCCTATCGGCTATGACGGATACATTTGACTGAACAAGTCGTTCTAGCAGGGTGATAAATTGTTCCAGATCTGCTTCGCCATTGGTCAAAATAAGAGAGCCTGCATAACACGGTATATCTCCACAAATTTCCAACTGTAAGACATCACGTGGTTCGCCATAATCTCTAGCCCTTTCTAACAGTTCGTTCAGAGTGTCCAATATCATTACGTAAAACACAGCATAGTCAAGATTCTGATTCACCCATGCGGAATTGAAAAACTGTCGAATCTCTGTATTGTTGAATTGATTTCGGTACACAACACGAACACTTCTATCCATACCGTTTCCATCCTGATTTATTAGACCATTTTCCAATTCCTCAAAAACATTGTATTGCGTTTCAGACTCTTCGGACATGGGTGTTAATGTCTGGTTTTGAGGGGTGTGTGTTGCAGAATTAGATCTCCCGGCTCTCGTTCATCTGGGTAATTAGCGATATGGGGGCTTCGGGAATCTGTGATAACAGGTTTTCATCGGATGGCCCTGACTCATTCATACGATTAATAATTTCTATGAGTTCGGCTGGAATCTGTGATAATATGAGGAGGAGTCTGAAAGAAAATAATACATACAAAATAGGTTATTAAACATAAAAATATGTTAGATAAAAAATGTCAAATACATTTCAGGTGTAATACTATATATTAACAATACATAATTACATTACCTCTGCTTTTTTGACGAGAGCTGTTCTGACAAATCGCGTAAACCAGGGGGGCTTGACTTTTGTCACCAAGAATTCCCGATTCTGCCAGGCCTGTCTCGTTGGAGCCTGAAAAAACATTATTTGTCCTTGTTTTAACATATTCAAGGCTAAAAATGTATAAATAATAATAATAATAATATATATATAATGGTTTCATACGGTGTCCATGGAGCGCCGTCTCATAAATTCCCTGTCCTGTCATACTTTTCTGGAGGGGTGAATTCTGAGCAATGTATTTGCGCCCGAGTTGTCCGTTGTTTGCTTGGGTTAGGAATATGGAGCGAGCTGGTGGAGGTTTCCGGGGGAGTTGACCTGACGTTTAAATCCTCTGTTCTCGGTGTGTTTGAAAAAACGTTCGTACAGTACAGGAGAATTGAATCTGTGTCATCGGATGTGTCATCTGCTCTTCCGAATCCGTTCAGGGTCCACATGGACCCCGTTATTCTTCTTGGCTGTATGTCAGCTGTAAACACAAAAAATAGCTTTTAATATAGGGTGCACTCGTTTTGTTTTGAATGTATAAATATTCGTGTGTATGTGATTATTGGATTTACGTCTACAGTAATGTGACGGGGTTTGGCTGCATGCGATTTGCTCCTGAGAATCGCCGTCTAACGCTGTCTGTTCCAGATAATTTTATCCCTCTGAGCAGCTGCGTAAATGTTGGAGACCCTACAAAAGTTAGATAATATTAACGTTAGATAATATTAACATTTTATACGATAAGAATACGTGCATTGACCCACGTTTAAAACACATATAACTCCTTGTTTAATATTACAATAACATCCTTCATGTTCAAACAATTCCACGCATGCAAATCTAATATATATATTTTCATTAACTCACCTTCAGAAAGCTCCATTAGGACGGATTCACAGATGATCCTTTTAAATGTTCAGTCCGATAACTATTCGGGGTTGCTGGCCTGTGGGTTTGTAGCTGCGCTAAAGCGGTGCGAACAGATCAGACACTCGCTCCTCGGTCTTGGCTCAAAAGGAGAGATACTACGGAATGCATTTACAGGGCATGGGGGTGACGTATTTTTCGGGCGATATCCTGTATGCAACACCCTGTATATTTTGGTTTAGATTACAAAGGTAGTGATTTCAAACAACAGGAGGGGTGTCGAGACAGTAAGACATGGCCCTTTTGATTTCCTACATCCTCAGGATTAGCACCTTGGAGGGTGTCCGATGTAAATTTATAGACTGGGGTGGGGGCACCGTTAGTATATGCGCTGATTAGAAATATCATTGTTTATCCCTGGGGGTCGGTCTAGACATGGTGTATTCTTTCTGGGGGCAGGTTGACTTTTTAGCCTTCACATCCTCTGGAGGGTGAGATAAATTAGGATTTGAAAGGCTTATGTGTTAATGAATCGAAAGTGCCCATTTTAAGAGACGCCGTCACACTTTTTGATGGGGGATAGGCAGATATCTGTACATACCGTTTGCATGATAGTGAAACCTTGGTTTCAAACGACCCCTGCAGAGAGAGAGAGCCTTGAGTGCAGATGCCTGGGCATTGTTGAACACACCCCCTACCTTTTGTTTTTGAAACACGCACACCAGCACACGCACGCACATGGCTTTTCCGTAAGTCTTTTTTCTTCGCTACAGACCGGGGTGGGAGAGTTAACGAGAGCTTCCCATTCATTAAGGGGTGAGATACCATTTTAAAACCATTTTATTTCATTCAAGTACATACAGTTTAAAACCTCTACGGGATTGCTGTCCCTAAACCGGGATGCTTGTTGTTAACGTGCTCTAATGTGACTAGAATGACTCTGTATACAGCAGCCAACTCTCCGGGACAGACATGTCTTTATATGGTCTTTATTTATAATCTTGTTCATTCTTGTTAATCTAACTACAGTGTCCAATTTACAGTAGCCATTACAGAGAAACAATACCATGCTATTGTTTGAGGAGAGTGCACAACAACAAAACACTTATCTCGGCAACTGGTTTAATACATTCCCTCTGAAGGTAAATAATGTACTTACATTCAGTAATGTTGCTCTGATTCGTCATCCTGATGGCCTCAGAGATAAAATGTAGCATAGGTTTGATTGATTAAAAAAATATATATTTTAAAATGTAGGAACTGGGTTCTACAGTTTGAACCTCTGACGTACACTCTAAGGGAAGTCTAAGCTGAGACAAAGACAGCATCTTTAATCATGTGGTTCAATCGCAACAGCCATTGTCTACATTGTGGGAGGCAACCCGTTAGTTCAAACCCTAAATAAACATTCCTGTTTCTAACTTCTAATGACTACAGAAAAGTCCAAATTCAACCCTTCCTTATAAGATAACATTGAAGATAACATTGAAGGGTAGCCTAGTGGTTAGAGTGTTGGACTAGTAACCGGAAGGTTGCGAGTTCAAACCCCCGAGCTGACAAGGTACAAATCTGTTGTTCTGCCCCTGAACAGGCAGTTAACCCACTGTTCCTAGGCCGTCATTGAAAATAAGAATTTGTTCTTAACTGACTTGCCTGGTTAAATAAAGGTAAACAAATATATATATATTAAAAGCACAATAAATATTTCAAATAAATTATCAACACAGTAATACGTTTTGGTAAATGGCTAGAAAAAGGAATTCAAAATAATTATCAAATCTAGAGGTAAAAATACATTGTTCCTTCTGATAGTGGTAAATTGTTATTAGTATTATTAACATAATATTGAATAATTCCACCTTTCCAAATGATTGCGTTCTCTACATATAACACCAGCATTTACATCCACTGGAGAAATAATAAACAGTAGATAAACTGACTAAATATGTGAATAAATACCAAAGACTTCACCTTGCCCTTGTGCTTCCCCTTCCCTTCCCATGTGTATGAAAAACATTCATACGGCTACTGTTTCATTTCCTTTAGGGGGGGCAGCCATAGAGAAATGAAAATACAAATTATATTTTTTAAATCTGTTCTTATCAGTTTAATATAATAATAATAATAATAATAATAATAATAATATCTGACACGTCCCCTATCTGGGGACCATATATTCAATAGATTTTTGGAACAGGGAGATGGAATAGGGGCTTGCTCCGTCCACTCCACGCATCGACCTGGTATTGCAGTACTTCCAGGAACGGTGCACCCCACTTCCAGGAACGGTTTTAATTGGTTAC
>NW_026284417.1:0-2223 GCF_023373465.1 Oncorhynchus keta
GGAACAGAGATGGTATACTCCACTATACTGTACTTCATATACAGTGGGTCAAAAAAGTATTTCGTCAGCCACCAATTGTGCAAGTTCTCCCACTTAAAAAGATGAGAGGCCTGTAATTTTCATCATAGGTATGACAGACAAATGAAGAAAAAAAAATCTAGAAAATCACATTTTAGGATTTTTAATGAATTTATTTGCAAATTATGTGTGGAAAATAAGTATTTGGTCAATAACAAAAGTTTATCTCAATACTTTGTTATATACCCTTTGGTGGCAATGACAGAGGTCAAACGTTTTCTGTAAGTCTTCACAAGGTTTTCACACACTGTTGCTGGTATTTTGGCCCATTCCTCCATGCAGATCTCCTCTAGAGCAGTGATGTTTTGGGGCTGTTGCTGGGCAACACGGACTTTCAACTCCCTCCAAAGATTTTCTATGGGGTTGAGATCTGGAGACTGGCTAGGCCACTCCAGGACCTTTAAATGCTTCTTACGAAGCCACTCCTTCGTTGCCTGGGCAGTGTGTTTGGGATCATTGTCATGCTGAAAGACCCAGCCACGTTTCATCTTCAATGCCCTTGCTGATCGAAGGAGGTTTTCACTCAAAATCTCACGATACATGGCCCAAGTCATTCTTTCCTTTACACGGATCAGTCGTCCTGGTTCCTTTGCAGAAAAACAGCCCCAAAGCATGATGTTTCCACCCCCATGCTTCACAGTAGGTATGGTGTTCTTTGGATGCAACTCAGCATTCTTTGCCCTCCAAACACGAGTTGAGTTTATACCAAAAAGTTCTATTTTGGTTTCATCTGACAATATGACATTCTCCCAATCTTCTTCTGGATCATCCAAATGCTCTCTAGCAAACTTCAGACGGGCCTGGATATGTACTGGCTTAAGCAGGGGGACACGTCTGGCACTGCAGGATTTGAGTCCCTGGCGGCGTAGTGTGTTACTGATGGTAGGCTTTGTTACTTTGGTCCCAGCTCTCTGCAGGTCATTCACTAGGTCCCCCCGTGTGTTTCTGGGATTTTTGCTCACAGTTCTTGTGATAATTTGGACCCCACGGGGTGAGATCTTGCATGGAGCCCCAGATCGAGTGAGATTATCAGTGGTCTTGTATGTCTTCCATTTCCTAATAATTGCTCCCACAGTTGATTTCTTCAAACCAAGCTGCTTACCTATTGCAGATTCAGTCTTCTCAGCCTGGTGCAGGTCTAAAATTTTGTTTCTGGTGTCCTTTGACAGCTCTTTGGTCTTGGCCATAGTGGAGTTTGGAGTGTGACTGTTTGAGGTTGTGGACAGGTGTCTTTTATACTGATAACAAGTTCAACAGGTGCCATTAATACAGGTAACGAGTGGAGAACAGAAGAGCCTCTTAAAGAAGAAGTTACATGTCTGTGAGAGCCAGAAATCTTGCTTGTTTGTAGCTGACCAAATACTTATTTTCACCATAATTTGCAAATAAATTCATAAAAAATCCTAGAATGTGATTTTCTGGATTTTTTTACTCATTTTGTCTGTCATAGTTGAAGGGTACCTATGATGAAAATTACAGGCCTCTCTCATATTTTTAAGTGGGAGAACTTGCACAATTGGTGGCTGACTAAATACGTTTTGCCCCACTGTATCTACTGCTGTCTGAAGAACAGAGAAGGTATACTCCACTATACTGTACTTCATATATCTACTGCTGTCTGAGGAACAGAGATGGTATACTCCACTATACTGTACTTCATATATGGTCCTTCTGTGGCTCAGTTGGTAGAGCATGGCGCTTGTAACGCCAGGGTAATGGGTTCGATTCCCGGGACCACCCATACGTAGAATGTATGCACACATGACTGTAAGTCGCTTTGGATAAAAGCGTCAGCTAAATGGCATATATTATTATTATTATTATTATATATCTACTGCTGTCTGAAGAACAGAGATGGTATACTCCACTATACTGTACTTCATATATCTACTGCTGTCTGAGGAACAGAGATGGTATACTCCACTATACTGTACTTCATATATCTCCTGCTGTCTGAAGAACAGAGATGGTATACTCCACTATACTGTACTTCATATATCTACTGCTGTCTGAGGAACAGAGATGGTATACTCCACTATACTGTACTTCATATATCTACTGCTGTCTGAAGAACAGAGATGGTATACTCCACTATACTGTACTTCATATATCTACTGCTGTCTGAAGAACAGAGATGGTATACTC